>NC_089017.1:71293516-71561710 GCF_963932015.1 Anas acuta
ATTATGAGAAACAGGAGACGAGGGGGTAAATGGGAGTGTGTAAGCAATTAGAGGTGTCTAATTTCTTATCCTAGGAGGTGAGTTCCTCTACCTGAGTACTTGTTAACGAGAGACGTGGAGAAAGCTGAGGTACTCAACAACTTCTTTGCCTCCGTCTGCACTGGTAGCAGGCTTCCTCAGTCTTTCATTTCCTGAAGCCCTAGATGGAGGCTGGGGAGCAAAATCCACCCTGTACTGGGTCTGGCTGGAATGTTAACTTTCCCTGCAGCAGCCCATACAGGGCTGTACTCTGCACTTGTAGCTGGAACAGCAGTGTTATCACACCAGGTTGTGTCTACTGCTGAGCAGCACTGGCACAGCATTGGGGCCTCTCTCTAACCCTCCTAGGGTGGGCAAAAAGTGAGAAGAGAAACATCACTAGGGCAGCTGACCTAAACCAACCAAAGGGATATTCCATACCATGTGATGTCACACTCAGCAATAAAAGGTGGAAACAGGAAGAAGAGGGGAGGGGTGGGCTCTCGTTGTGAAAACGTCGGTCCTCCTCCCGAACACCGGCTACGTGCGTTGAGGCCCTGCTTCAAGGACGTGCTCAAGCATCGCTCATTTGTGCAAGTAGAGAGTAATTTCTTCTCCTATGCACTTCCACATAGCCCTTCATTTATTTTATTTGGTTGTTTTCCTCCCTTCTTTTTATTTTCTCTTTCCCCCTCCCTTTTCCCTTCCCTTTTTATTTTCCTTTAGTTAAATTGTTAGTTCATAATAATCTTTATTTAATTATTATTATTATTTCCCTTAATTAAATTACTCCTTATCTCAAGCCGTGAGGTTGTTCTTTGCTTTACTTCTCCCCCTCTCTCACCTAAAAAGAGGGGGAGTGAGAGAAGGCAGTTGTAGGGTTTAGCTGCCCAGCACGGTAAAACCACCACAAACCCCCTGTAAGGGAAGAGTGGGTTCGAGACAAGCTGATGAGTCTAAACAACAGGGACAGGTCTATGGGACCTGATGACATGAATCGCAGGGTACGGAGGGAACTGGCTGAAAGCCTCTCTCCATCCAAGTTCTAAAGTCCTGGCACTCAGCGATGTCCCTGGTGAGTGGAAAAAGGGAAACATCACGCCCTTGTTCAAAAGGGCTGAGAAAGCCAGGTCGTTTAGAAAGCAGAGGAACTCCTACTCAGTCTGGGAGGGAGAAGAAGAAGACGAGACAGGCTCCTTCCAAAGTGGCTGGGCCATCCGAGGAACAGGAGACAAAGGGGAAGATATCGTGAGGGCATCAAGAACTACCCGAGGCCTATAGCAGCATAAGCCGAAGGTGGGAATGAGTGGTAGAAGCACCCTATTGGGACTGGCCTGGATGCTCCGTGCATCCTTGGCATAGGCTACCTCAGGAGAGGATATTTCAAGGCCTTTTTTCTTCAGGGAACCAATCTATGCAGGTGGCAGGCGGAGATGGTTTTTCCACTTGTTCGTTCCCCGCTTTCTCCTTCACCCGCCTCTTCTCGTCCAGACTAGTTAAGGCAGCTCTTCAGGTCTTTGAATATCCTGGGGGTGTTCAGGCCAGCATGTTCTTCTTGTAACGTCTCCCGAGTGAGCTTCAGCTATTGTCCAAGGTTAACCGACTGCTTAGGAATGCCATCCAGAGGTCTGTTCTGAGGCAGGAGAGGTGTGAGTGGCAGGCAGTGTGGGAGGATATGGGCAGGCATGTAGAGCAGCGGACACCTCCAGTGCTTTGGAAGTTCACCCCTGAACAGGTGCAAAATCCTAACAAAATGGCAGAATGGAAGGCTTGGAAGAGGTGTGTCATCACCCTGGCAATTCCAGAGAGACTCAAATCACTGCAACGCGCTGGGGCTAGGCCCAGTGCAGTTGCTCACCACCCGCTGAGAGATGCCCAGCCTGCCCCCGAGCAGCCGGTAGCCCTGCCGTCCCCCAGACAGCCACCCCACAGTACTTGTCCAGCATGACGCCAGATGGTATGGAATAGCCCTTTGGCTAGTTGGGCTCAGCTGTCCTGCTTCTGTCCCCTCCCAGCTCCTCCTGCACGCCCAGCCTCCTTGCTGGCAGGACAGAGTGGGAAGCTGACAAGTCCTTGACTCCGTGTAAGCACTGCTCTGCAACTAGTCAAACACGTAGAAGACTTTTCTTCTCAGAAAGAGCGGACGGGCGTTGGAACAGGTTGCCCAGGGAAGTGGTGGCATTAGCGTCCCTGGGGGTGTTCAAGGCAAGGTTGGACCTGGTGCATAGGGACGTGGTTTAGTGGGTGACATTGGAAGCAGGGTGATAGTTGGACCGGATGATCTTGGAGGTCTTTTCCAACCTTAATGTTTCTATGACTCTATATTCCACTGCTCAGAGGCTAGAGCCAGAGCTGGAAAAGAACATGGGGAACATGTGGACCAAGGCAAATAAGGCTGCGATGTGCTAGGTCCTGCACTTTTGCCACCTAAGCCAAGCCATAAAAGTGGCCTAAAAGAGAGCCGGAGAGGGACTCTATCGGGGAGTGTAGCCATGGAACAAGGGATAACGTCTTTGAACAAATGGAGGGCAGATTTAGATTAGATGCGATGTGGGGAAGAAATTCTTTGCTCAGAGCACAAGCGCACCTGGGAATTAGGGCTGAAGATGCACCTTGCTTCTCTTCTTGTGCATTAGGAATAGAACTAATGACCTAAAAAGCAGTGTTAAAAATAAACGCAGGGCACAAGATGGGAGGTGCAGGGCAGTCGCCGTGGCCAAGGCGCAGCCTTTCACTCTGGCAAGCCAAATGGCCCGGGGGAGCCAGCCCCACACAAGGGGCCCTCAGCCCCGCCACCCCTCCTCCTTCCTCCACATGAGGAAGAACTTCCAGAACACTCCCAACGCAGCCGCCCAAACTTGGCCACGCATGGGCCACTGCATCACTGAGGCTTGCTGAGGTCACAGTGGCCACCACTGCACCGCCCTTGCCTATAAAAAGGCCCCCCTGCCGCTGGCCCGCCACTTGCTGAGCTTCTAGGCCCTCTGAGAGCTGGCATTGGCGGCAGAAGGAAGACCAGAAGCAGCAAGGTGAGAGGCGGTCCTCGTTGGTGCGAGCGGACAGCGATGCAGTCCCAGCAAGCACCAGCAAGGAAAGCAACTGAGAAGAAGCGTCACGGGCAGAGGCAGAGCACCAGCGGCACAACAGACACCAGTGCCCAAGGCAGCTCTGGCATGCAGCCCATTGACCACTATAAGCGGTACCATTGGCACCGCAATGATGCTGGGAACAGGCCAGCCCCTCAGCCATCCAGCAACAGGGGGCCAGGGCCTTACCAGTGGCACAACGGCGGCGTGGGGAGACAGTGGCAGCATCAGATGGACACCCACGTGAAGCACAGGCGTGCCCCCAGTCCACAGCAGAGCGCGGGACCCAGCCACGGCCGCTACACAGATGGCAGCGTCGGCCCCACAAAGGGCAATGAAGCACACCGTGGCATGGGACAGCGGCGTGGAAGCGGACAACCCTCTCGTTCTGCACCCCAGCCTGGAACCATCCCAGATGGAAGGCATCCCATGCGGCCTGTCCCAAGAAGGGACGGACTTGATCATCAGCCATTCTGGGCCACGCGCAGTCCTTCCCGGCAACGATACAGCGACTGCAGGCCCTGGTCCTACCATTGGCGCAACAGCAGCGTGGGAAGAAGGCAGCAGGATCTGTCAGACAGCCGTGGGGAGCACAGGCATGCCTATCATGCCTACCACGGCACGGGGCCCAGCCGTGGCCGTAGCACAGACGGCAGCATCGGACCCATGCATGGAAATCAAACGCACCGTGGCATGGTACCAAGGCATGCAAGTGGACAGCCCTCTGGTTCCACACCCCAGCCTCGAAGCCTCCCGGATGGAAGGCATCCTGTGCGGCCAGTCGCAAGCAAGGATGGGCATGGTCATCAGCCATCCCGGGCCATGCGCAGTCCTTCCCGGCATCCATCCAGAGACTACAGGCCTCGGTCCTACGATTGGCGCAACAGCGGCGTGGGGCAAAGGCAGCAGGATCAGTCAGACAGCCGCAGGGAGCGCAGGCGTGCCTATCAGCCCTACCATGGTGCGGGACCCAGCCAGGGCCATAAACGAGACGGCAACGTCGGATCCACGCATGGCAATCCAGCTGACAGTGGACGTCGTCATGGAACGGAACGATCGCGTGGTTCAGCACTCCGGCCTGGAAAGCTCTCGTCTGGAAGGCATCCGGTTTGGGCAGTCCCGGGCAAGGACTGGCTCAGCCTTTTGCCCAACACCGAGGAGCCCATGGAGGTGGAACCTCCACAAAACCTGGACGAACCAATGCAAGTAGATCCACCTCGGCCAGAACAGGCATGGGACTTCCGCAGCGCGTCTTTGCTGTCTGCTCTGCAAACACAAAAACAGCGTCGCAGGAGTGCGCGGCCAGCGCCCTACTCGTTGCTGCACAGGCTCCATCGCAAGCATTAGCTTGCGATGGAGCCCCCAAGCACCATGGACGTCCTGCAGGCTGACCTGCATGACGTCCCGGCAATAAACCACTCTGTTGCCAATTCTCAGGGGTTGTGTGAGTGCTTCTTTCCCATCCCCCAGCCCTTGTGCCAGAGGTGGCATCCCTTCTGCAGAGAGCCTCAAGGAAGAGCACAAGAGAGGAGCCAGCTTCCTTGGGGCTGCTGCACTGGGGTGACAGCAGGAGTCCGCAAGGGCCACCATGCACCTCTACCATTTGTGTAAACAGGAGACCGAGGGGTGAAAATGGGAGTGTGTAAGCAATTAGAGGTGTCTAATTTCTTATCCTAGGAGTGAGTTCCTCTACCTGAGTACTTGTTAACGAGAGACGTGGAGAAAGCTGAGGTACTCAACAACTTCTTTGCCTCCGTCTGCACTGGTAGGCAGGCTTCCTCAGTCTTTCATTTCCCTGAAGCCCTAGATGGAGGCTGGGGGAGCAAAATCCCACCCTGTACTGGGTCTGGCTGGAATGTTAACTTTCCCTGCAGCAGCCCATACAGTGCTGTACTCTGCACTTGTAGCTGGAACAGCAGTGTTATCACACCAGTGTTGTGTCTACTGCTGAGCAGCACTGGCACAGCATTGGGCCTCTCTCTAACCCTCCTAGGGGTGGGCAAAAAGTGAGAAGAGAAACATCACTAGGGCAGCTGACCTAAACCAACCAAAGGGATATTCCATACCATGTGATGTCACACTCAGCAATAAAAGGTGGAAACAGGAAGAAGAGGGGAGGGGTGGGCTCTCGTTGTGAAAACGTCGGTCCTCCTCCCGAACACCGGCTACGTGCGTTGAGGCCCTGCTTCAAGGACGTGCTCAAGCATCGCTCATTTGTGGCAAGTAGAGAGTAATTTCTTTCCTATGCACTTCCACATAGCCTTCATTTATTTTATTTGGTTGTTTTCCTCCCTTCTTTTTATTTTCTCTTTCCCCCTCCCTTTTCCCCTTTCCCTTTTTATTTTCCTTTAGTTAAATTGTTTAGTTCATAATAATCTTTATTTAATTATTATTATTATTTCCCTTTAATTAAATTATCCTTATCTCAAGCCGTGAGTTGTTCTTTGCTTTACTTCTCCCCCTCCTCACCTAAAAAGAGGGGGAGTGAGAGAGCAGTTGTAGGGTTTAGCTGCCCAGCACGGTAAAACCACCACAAACCCCCTGTAAGGGAAGAGTGGGTTCGAGACAAGCTGATGAGTCTAAACAACAGGGACAGGTCTATGGGACCTGATGACATGAATCGCAGGGTACGGAGGGAACTGGCTGAAAGCCTCTCTCCATCCAAGTTCTAAAGTCCTGGCACTCCAGCGATGTCCCTGGTGAGTGGAAAAAGGGAAACATCACGCCCCTTGTTCAAAAGGGCTGAGAAAGCCAGGTCGTTTAGAAAGCAGAGGAACTCCTACTCAGTCTGGGGAGGGAGAAGAAGAAGACGAGACAGGCTCCTCCAAAGTGGCTGGGCCATCCGAGGAACAGGAAGACAAAGGGGAAGATATCGTGAGGGCATCAAGAACTACCCGAGGCCTATAGCAGCATAAGCCGAAGTGGGAATGAGTGGTAGAAGCACCCTATTGGGACTGGCCTGGATGCTCCGTGCATCCTTGGCATAGGCTACCTCAGGAGAGGATATTTCAAGGGCCTTTTTTCTTCAGGGAACCAATCTATGCAGGTGGCAGGCGGAGATGGTTTTTCCCACTTGTTCGTTCCCCGCTTTCTCCTTCACCCGCCTCTTCTCGTCCAGACTAGTTAAGGCAGCTCTTCAGGTCTTTGAATATCCTGGGGGTGTTCAGGCCAGCATGTTCTTCTTGTAACGTCTCCCGAGTGAGCTTCAGCTATTGTCCAAGGTTAACCGACTGCTTAGGAATGCCATCCAGAGGTCTGTTCTGAGGCAGGAGAGGTGTGAGTGGCAGGCAGTGTGGGAGGATATGGGCAGGCATGTAGAGCAGCGGACACCTCCAGTGCTTTGGAAGTTCACCCCTGAACAGGTGCAAAATCCTAACAAAATGGCAGAATGGAAGGCTTGGAAGAGGTGTGTCATCACCCTGGCAATTCCAGAGAGACTCAAATCACTGCAACGCGCTGGGGCTAGGCCCAGTGCAGTTGCTCACCACCCGCTGAGAGATGCCCAGCCTGCCCCCGAGCAGCCGGTAGCCCTGCCGTCCCCCAGACAGCCACCCCACAGTACTTGTCCAGCATGACGCCAGATGGTATGGAATAGCCCTTTGGCTAGTTGGGCTCAGCTGTCCTGCTTCTGTCCCCTCCCAGCTCCTCCTGCACGCCCAGCCTCCTTGCTGGCAGGACAGAGTGGGAAGCTGACAAGTCCTTGACTCCGTGTAAGCACTGCTCTGCAACTAGTCAAACACGTAGAAGACTTTTCTTCTCAGAAAGAGCGGACGGGCGTTGGAACAGGTTGCCCAGGGAAGTGGTGGCATTAGCGTCCCTGGGGGTGTTCAAGGCAAGGTTGGACCTGGTGCATAGGGACGTGGTTTAGTGGGTGACATTGGAAGCAGGGTGATAGTTGGACCGGATGATCTTGGAGGTCTTTTCCAACCTTAATGTTTCTATGACTCTATATTCCACTGCTCAGAGGCTAGAGCCAGAGCTGGAAAAGAACATGGGGAACATGTGGACCAAGGCAAATAAGGCTGCGATGTGCTAGGTCCTGCACTTTTGCCACCTAAGCCAAGCCATAAAAGTGGCCTAAAAGAGAGCCGGAGAGGGACTCTATCGGGGAGTGTAGCCATGGAACAAGGGATAACGTCTTTGAACAAATGGAGGGCAGATTTAGATTAGATGCGATGTGGGGAAGAAATTCTTTGCTCAGAGCACAAGCGCACCTGGGAATTAGGGCTGAAGATGCACCTTGCTTCTCTTCTTGTGCATTAGGAATAGAACTAATGACCTAAAAAGCAGTGTTAAAAATAAACGCAGGGCACAAGATGGGAGGTGCAGGGCAGTCGCCGTGGCCAAGGCGCAGCCTTTCACTCTGGCAAGCCAAATGGCCCGGGGGAGCCAGCCCCACACAAGGGGCCCTCAGCCCCGCCACCCCTCCTCCTTCCTCCACATGAGGAAGAACTTCCAGAACACTCCCAACGCAGCCGCCCAAACTTGGCCACGCATGGGCCACTGCATCACTGAGGCTTGCTGAGGTCACAGTGGCCACCACTGCACCGCCCTTGCCTATAAAAAGGCCCCCCTGCCGCTGGCCCGCCACTTGCTGAGCTTCTAGGCCCTCTGAGAGCTGGCATTGGCGGCAGAAGGAAGACCAGAAGCAGCAAGGTGAGAGGCGGTCCTCGTTGGTGCGAGCGGACAGCGATGCAGTCCCAGCAAGCACCAGCAAGGAAAGCAACTGAGAAGAAGCGTCACGGGCAGAGGCAGAGCACCAGCGGCACAACAGACACCAGTGCCCAAGGCAGCTCTGGCATGCAGCCCATTGACCACTATAAGCGGTACCATTGGCACCGCAATGATGCTGGGAACAGGCCAGCCCCTCAGCCATCCAGCAACAGGGGGCCAGGGCCTTACCAGTGGCACAACGGCGGCGTGGGGAGACAGTGGCAGCATCAGATGGACACCCACGTGAAGCACAGGCGTGCCCCCAGTCCACAGCAGAGCGCGGGACCCAGCCACGGCCGCTACACAGATGGCAGCGTCGGCCCCACAAAGGGCAATGAAGCACACCGTGGCATGGGACAGCGGCGTGGAAGCGGACAACCCTCTCGTTCTGCACCCCAGCCTGGAACCATCCCAGATGGAAGGCATCCCATGCGGCCTGTCCCAAGAAGGGACGGACTTGATCATCAGCCATTCTGGGCCACGCGCAGTCCTTCCCGGCAACGATACAGCGACTGCAGGCCCTGGTCCTACCATTGGCGCAACAGCAGCGTGGGAAGAAGGCAGCAGGATCTGTCAGACAGCCGTGGGGAGCACAGGCATGCCTATCGTGCCTACCACGGCACGGGGCCCAGCCGTGGCCGTAGCACAGACGGCAGCATCGGACCCATGCATGGAAATCAAACGCACCGTGGCATGGTACCAAGGCATGCAAGTGGACAGCCCTCTGGTTCCACACCCCAGCCTCGAAGCCTCCCGGATGGAAGGCATCCTGTGCGGCCAGTCGCAAGCAAGGATGGGCATGGTCATCAGCCATCCCGGGCCATGCGCAGTCCTTCCCGGCATCCATCCAGAGACTACAGGCCTCGGTCCTACGATTGGCGCAACAGCGGCGTGGGGCAAAGGCAGCAGGATCAGTCAGACAGCCGCAGGGAGCGCAGGCGTGCCTATCAGCCCTACCATGGTGCGGGACCCAGCCAGGGCCATAAACGAGACGGCAACGTCGGATCCACGCATGGCAATCCAGCTGACAGTGGACGTCGTCATGGAACGGAACGATCGCGTGGTTCAGCACTCCGGCCTGGAAAGCTCTCGTCTGGAAGGCATCCGGTTTGGGCAGTCCCGGGCAAGGACTGGCTCAGCCTTTTGCCCAACACCGAGGAGCCCATGGAGGTGGAACCTCCACAAAACCTGGACGAACCAATGCAAGTAGATCCACCTCGGCCAGAACAGGCATGGGACTTCCGCAGCGCGTCTTTGCTGTCTGCTCTGCAAACACAAAAACAGCGTCGCAGGAGTGCGCGGCCAGCGCCCTACTCGTTGCTGCACAGGCTCCATCGCAAGCATTAGCTTGCGATGGAGCCCCCAAGCACCATGGACGTCCTGCAGGCTGACCTGCAAGACGTCCCGGCAATAAACCACTCTGTTGCCAATTCTCAGGGGTTGTGTGAGTGCTTCTTTCCCATCCCCCAGCCCTTGTGCCAGAGGTGGCATCCCTTCTGCAGAGAGCCTCAAGGAAGAGCACAAGAGAGGAGCCAGCTTCCTTGGGGCTGCTGCACTGGGGTGACAGCAGGAGTCCGCAAGGGCCACCATGCACCTCTACCATTTGTGTAAACAGGAGACCGAGGGGTGAAAATGGGAGTGTGTAAGCAATTAGAGGTGTCTAATTTCTTATCCTAGGAGTGAGTTCCTCTACCTGAGTACTTGTTAACGAGAGACGTGGAGAAAGCTGAGGTACTCAACAACTTCTTTGCCTCCGTCTGCACTGGTAGGCAGGCTTCCTCAGTCTTTCATTTCCCTGAAGCCCTAGATGGAGGCTGGGGGAGCAAAATCCCACCCTGTACTGGGTCTGGCTGGAATGTTAACTTTCCCTGCAGCAGCCCATACAGTGCTGTACTCTGCACTTGTAGCTGGAACAGCAGTGTTATCACACCAGTGTTGTGTCTACTGCTGAGCAGCACTGGCACAGCATTGGGCCTCTCTCTAACCCTCCTAGGGGTGGGCAAAAAGTGAGAAGAGAAACATCACTAGGGCAGCTGACCTAAACCAACCAAAGGGATATTCCATACCATGTGATGTCACACTCAGCAATAAAAGGTGGAAACAGGAAGAAGAGGGGAGGGGTGGGCTCTCGTTGTGAAAACGTCGGTCCTCCTCCCGAACACCGGCTACGTGCGTTGAGGCCCTGCTTCAAGGACGTGCTCAAGCATCGCTCATTTGTGGCAAGTAGAGAGTAATTTCTTTCCTATGCACTTCCACATAGCCTTCATTTATTTTATTTGGTTGTTTTCCTCCCTTCTTTTTATTTTCTCTTTCCCCCTCCCTTTTCCCCTTTCCCTTTTTATTTTCCTTTAGTTAAATTGTTTAGTTCATAATAATCTTTATTTAATTATTATTATTATTTCCCTTTAATTAAATTATCCTTATCTCAAGCCGTGAGTTGTTCTTTGCTTTACTTCTCCCCCTCCTCACCTAAAAAGAGGGGGAGTGAGAGAGCAGTTGTAGGGTTTAGCTGCCCAGCACGGTAAAACCACCACAAACCCCCTGTAAGGGAAGAGTGGGTTCGAGACAAGCTGATGAGTCTAAACAACAGGGACAGGTCTATGGGACCTGATGACATGAATCGCAGGGTACGGAGGGAACTGGCTGAAAGCCTCTCTCCATCCAAGTTCTAAAGTCCTGGCACTCCAGCGATGTCCCTGGTGAGTGGAAAAAGGGAAACATCACGCCCCTTGTTCAAAAGGGCTGAGAAAGCCAGGTCGTTTAGAAAGCAGAGGAACTCCTACTCAGTCTGGGGAGGGAGAAGAAGAAGACGAGACAGGCTCCTCCAAAGTGGCTGGGCCATCCGAGGAACAGGAAGACAAAGGGGAAGATATCGTGAGGGCATCAAGAACTACCCGAGGCCTATAGCAGCATAAGCCGAAGTGGGAATGAGTGGTAGAAGCACCCTATTGGGACTGGCCTGGATGCTCCGTGCATCCTTGGCATAGGCTACCTCAGGAGAGGATATTTCAAGGGCCTTTTTTCTTCAGGGAACCAATCTATGCAGGTGGCAGGCGGAGATGGTTTTTCCCACTTGTTCGTTCCCCGCTTTCTCCTTCACCCGCCTCTTCTCGTCCAGACTAGTTAAGGCAGCTCTTCAGGTCTTTGAATATCCTGGGGGTGTTCAGGCCAGCATGTTCTTCTTGTAACGTCTCCCGAGTGAGCTTCAGCTATTGTCCAAGGTTAACCGACTGCTTAGGAATGCCATCCAGAGGTCTGTTCTGAGGCAGGAGAGGTGTGAGTGGCAGGCAGTGTGGGAGGATATGGGCAGGCATGTAGAGCAGCGGACACCTCCAGTGCTTTGGAAGTTCACCCCTGAACAGGTGCAAAATCCTAACAAAATGGCAGAATGGAAGGCTTGGAAGAGGTGTGTCATCACCCTGGCAATTCCAGAGAGACTCAAATCACTGCAACGCGCTGGGGCTAGGCCCAGTGCAGTTGCTCACCACCCGCTGAGAGATGCCCAGCCTGCCCCCGAGCAGCCGGTAGCCCTGCCGTCCCCCAGACAGCCACCCCACAGTACTTGTCCAGCATGACGCCAGATGGTATGGAATAGCCCTTTGGCTAGTTGGGCTCAGCTGTCCTGCTTCTGTCCCCTCCCAGCTCCTCCTGCACGCCCAGCCTCCTTGCTGGCAGGACAGAGTGGGAAGCTGACAAGTCCTTGACTCCGTGTAAGCACTGCTCTGCAACTAGTCAAACACGTAGAAGACTTTTCTTCTCAGAAAGAGCGGACGGGCGTTGGAACAGGTTGCCCAGGGAAGTGGTGGCATTAGCGTCCCTGGGGGTGTTCAAGGCAAGGTTGGACCTGGTGCATAGGGACGTGGTTTAGTGGGTGACATTGGAAGCAGGGTGATAGTTGGACCGGATGATCTTGGAGGTCTTTTCCAACCTTAATGTTTCTATGACTCTATATTCCACTGCTCAGAGGCTAGAGCCAGAGCTGGAAAAGAACATGGGGAACATGTGGACCAAGGCAAATAAGGCTGCGATGTGCTAGGTCCTGCACTTTTGCCACCTAAGCCAAGCCATAAAAGTGGCCTAAAAGAGAGCCGGAGAGGGACTCTATCGGGGAGTGTAGCCATGGAACAAGGGATAACGTCTTTGAACAAATGGAGGGCAGATTTAGATTAGATGCGATGTGGGGAAGAAATTCTTTGCTCAGAGCACAAGCGCACCTGGGAATTAGGGCTGAAGATGCACCTTGCTTCTCTTCTTGTGCATTAGGAATAGAACTAATGACCTAAAAAGCAGTGTTAAAAATAAACGCAGGGCACAAGATGGGAGGTGCAGGGCAGTCGCCGTGGCCAAGGCGCAGCCTTTCACTCTGGCAAGCCAAATGGCCCGGGGGAGCCAGCCCCACACAAGGGGCCCTCAGCCCCGCCACCCCTCCTCCTTCCTCCACATGAGGAAGAACTTCCAGAACACTCCCAACGCAGCCGCCCAAACTTGGCCACGCATGGGCCACTGCATCACTGAGGCTTGCTGAGGTCACAGTGGCCACCACTGCACCGCCCTTGCCTATAAAAAGGCCCCCCTGCCGCTGGCCCGCCACTTGCTGAGCTTCTAGGCCCTCTGAGAGCTGGCATTGGCGGCAGAAGGAAGACCAGAAGCAGCAAGGTGAGAGGCGGTCCTCGTTGGTGCGAGCGGACAGCGATGCAGTCCCAGCAAGCACCAGCAAGGAAAGCAACTGAGAAGAAGCGTCACGGGCAGAGGCAGAGCACCAGCGGCACAACAGACACCAGTGCCCAAGGCAGCTCTGGCATGCAGCCCATTGACCACTATAAGCGGTACCATTGGCACCGCAATGATGCTGGGAACAGGCCAGCCCCTCAGCCATCCAGCAACAGGGGGCCAGGGCCTTACCAGTGGCACAACGGCGGCGTGGGGAGACAGTGGCAGCATCAGATGGACACCCACGTGAAGCACAGGCGTGCCCCCAGTCCACAGCAGAGCGCGGGACCCAGCCACGGCCGCTACACAGATGGCAGCGTCGGCCCCACAAAGGGCAATGAAGCACACCGTGGCATGGGACAGCGGCGTGGAAGCGGACAACCCTCTCGTTCTGCACCCCAGCCTGGAACCATCCCAGATGGAAGGCATCCCATGCGGCCTGTCCCAAGAAGGGACGGACTTGATCATCAGCCATTCTGGGCCACGCGCAGTCCTTCCCGGCAACGATACAGCGACTGCAGGCCCTGGTCCTACCATTGGCGCAACAGCAGCGTGGGAAGAAGGCAGCAGGATCTGTCAGACAGCCGTGGGGAGCACAGGCATGCCTATCATGCCTACCACGGCACGGGGCCCAGCCGTGGCCGTAGCACAGACGGCAGCATCGGACCCATGCATGGAAATCAAACGCACCGTGGCATGGTACCAAGGCATGCAAGTGGACAGCCCTCTGGTTCCACACCCCAGCCTCGAAGCCTCCCGGATGGAAGGCATCCTGTGCGGCCAGTCGCAAGCAAGGATGGGCATGGTCATCAGCCATCCCGGGCCATGCGCAGTCCTTCCCGGCATCCATCCAGAGACTACAGGCCTCGGTCCTACGATTGGCGCAACAGCGGCGTGGGGCAAAGGCAGCAGGATCAGTCAGACAGCCGCAGGGAGCGCAGGCGTGCCTATCAGCCCTACCATGGTGCGGGACCCAGCCAGGGCCATAAACGAGACGGCAACGTCGGATCCACGCATGGCAATCCAGCTGACAGTGGACGTCGTCATGGAACGGAACGATCGCGTGGTTCAGCACTCCGGCCTGGAAAGCTCTCGTCTGGAAGGCATCCGGTTTGGGCAGTCCCGGGCAAGGACTGGCTCAGCCTTTTGCCCAACACCGAGGAGCCCATGGAGGTGGAACCTCCACAAAACCTGGACGAACCAATGCAAGTAGATCCACCTCGGCCAGAACAGGCATGGGACTTCCGCAGCGCGTCTTTGCTGTCTGCTCTGCAAACACAAAAACAGCGTCACATCACAGGCTCTTAAAAAAGGAACGGTAGGTAAGTGGATAACAAATAGTGTAATTTCTACTCCAGAACACTGTCCCTGTAATCTGTAGATCACAGACTTCTTGAATCAGGTGTGGTAATTGTTTTGTACAGCTTTTGGAATTTCTGTTGTTGTTGTTGTTTGTTTGTTTCTTACGGAAATGTACTGCTATTTTCATCCATGTAAACCTTTAGCCTATGCCATATCTTGTGGTAAGGAGTTCTGTTGTTTGTCTGCATGTTGTGTAAAAATTCATCTCCTTTTGGTTTGCTACACCTGACTCATTTCATCTGATGTCCTCTCAAGCTAGTGCTCAAACACGTAATAACTGTTCCACATCAGGCATGTTTATATTGATGTCAGTCACCTTTCTGTCACTTTATATCTTCCAGTTTCAAGAAATTTATTTATTTCTCATGTCAATCACTTCAACATTTGACTGACCTCATTGTTGGTTTTTTTTGTTTGTTTGTTTGTTTTTTAATTATTTTTATTCTGCTATTATCAAGGACAGAGAACCAGAAGTACTTGGAGCTTTAAGTTTGGAAGTAGCATGGATTTATATATTGACATTTATTGTATTTTTTCTCTTTTTTTGTTTTTGTTTTTGTTTTTGTTTTTTGTCCAGCCTTCCTTCTGTCTAATTTGGAATGCTCTGTTTGCTATTCGATCACTGCTGGGTGTTGAACTGATGTTTTGAGAGCTTTGTAACACAAAAGTCCTATTCTGGGACAATAATAATCAACTCAGCTTATCACTGTACAGGTGAAATTAAGGCTGATTTCCCCATGTGCATCAAATTTATCTGTATTGATGTTCATCTGCTTTTTATCACTTTGTATTTCACTGTTGAGGTCTTCCTGTAAGTCATCACTATTGGACATTACTATCCTCAGTAGAACTGTCAGTAGACCTGCAGACTGGGTTCTAAATCTAAATAGTTGGATGTGATTGTCAGAAGCCATGTGGTATTTTGGTTCTTAGCTATGTGCATCTGAACAGTCCTTATCTGGCGACTGTGAAGTTTGTATTGTTAGAGGTTCACAAATCTGACTTTGACATGTGAGCAAATGCATGCTGAACACATTCAGCTTTATCAAGCTTCTTGAATTAAATATAGAAGTGAACTGGAGTATACTCAAATGACTGTGTAAGACAAAAAACAAGCAAACAAACAAAAAACAACAACAAAAATTGGCCAAGTGATGGTGGCCAGTGCCAATGTGCAGGTGTATTTTTTGCAGTAATTTTACAGAAGATCAGGTATAGTTAACAATAAGATTTGCTTTTCTTAAGGGTTGTGATCAGTTTGTGGGGTCATGGAAAATGTGTCTTTGAATCAGGATGTACAACATAGATAATTTTTAGAAGTTACAGTTCAGCTAATAAAGAGTGCCGTCAATGGGTCAGCTCAAAGATCTAACGTATTTCATTCCATTTTCTTTCTTTAAAGTCTCTGACACTGAATCACTGCATTAAGTTATCTAGATTACAAAGAATCTCATAGAGGCAAATATTAAGCAAGCTAATCTAATTTTCTTAAGGTTTTGCTGACAATTGTCTAGACAAGAAAATAAAATCAGCCGTAACATTTGATTATCACTGGGCTGAGTTCATGCTGCTACAATTAAGGCAGTGACAACACTTTCATCACAGAACCCTTTAGCAATCCTGTCTTAGTTTTGCAGCTGAGCCGCAACACTTCATCCTAGGTTGAAATTTAGAGTCCAGTAAAACAGTACTGTTTTACTATAGTAAAACGGATTTATGTATTTAGTCACTTAAACAGAAATTAAACAGGTTGTTTCTGAACTGGTCTACTTCCACAGTCTCACAGTTGAGATTAACTTTCATATCTTCAATTTTGGACTGGTCAAGAAAACTGTGGATATTTAAATGTTGAATAAGTTTTACAACATCTACCTAGATTCTGCTCTTGGTTGTCAGAATAAAACCTGTATAACTTACTGTTTCTACTAATAGCTTGTTTAAATACTTTTCAAAATGATGCCCTTTGATAGTCTCTATGCAAGTGTAAGAGCTGAGAAATATGCATAGAAAATGAAAATATCTGATGGTTGAGTACTCTTCCTGTGTGAAGAGCAAAAAAAAGCTGAATATTGTGCTCTAAAAACTGGGCACAGGGATTTCTGTTGCTCACAGATTTTGAACATAGATATTTCAGTCCTTGTTTTGGATGTAAACTTCCATTAATGAGAACTGTGTAGTTGGATTCAAGGTAGCATTTGAGTAGCTAGTAAAACAATAACAGAATCAACCTTATAATGGTTAAAATTCTACAGGTAGTTTTTTTGTTTTGTTTCCAAGGATCTGGGCGCTATGAAAGATTAATGTTAGACTTTTAAGTAAGTTGTATCTCTGTATTCCTAGTGTTAGATTCCACCATTATATAGCTATTTATTATTCCATATAGATATTTGTACACAAATACTGTTATTTGTAACACATTCAAATTTATTTTCCACAGTAGTTAGTACTACACAATGAGAAAAGAACAGAAAGGACACACTGCAGTAAAGGAGAACTGTGACTATTATTACTACACTAAAAGGTTAGAGCAGGAGACTTGAGGAAGAAGAAATGCCTGTGGTAAGATACCAAGCTGCCAGCAGAAGCAAGTTCAGTGCTGTACCACTAGTACTCATAGACTAATAGGACAGTCCAGGTTAATTGGGACCTCAAACATTCTTGTGGTCCAGTCTTTCATGGAAAAGTGAGCCTGGATGAGATAATCTAACACCCTGCCAAGTCACATCTTGAAATCCTACAATGATGGGGACTTCACCATGTGTCTAGAGAGGTTATTCCAGTGATTTTCCTCATTGTAAAAAATTAATTCTTCTACCAGAATGAAATCTCTCCCAGTGCAGCTTGTATCCATTGCCCAACCACCACAGCATGTGGTTCCTTGTGAAGAGAGAGCCTCCATTCTCCTAGTTGCCTCCCTTTAAGTAAATGGAATGTCATGACAAGGAACCCCTGAGCCTTCTCTTTTCCAGGCTGAAAAGACTTGACTTCTTCAGTCATTCATCACAGAACAGGTTCTCCATCCTTTTGATCATCTTCATGGCCTTTCTTTGGACCCTCATGTCTTTTTTTGAATTGTGGGGACCAGAACCAGGCACAGTATTCCACACATGGCCCAACAAGCGCAGTGTGGAGTGGGATGATCACACCTCTATAGACGCTAACATTGCCCCTTCAGATGCAGCCCAGGATCTGATTTGCCTTCACTGTTGCAGCAGCACACACTGTTGCCTCATGTTCATCTTGATGTCTCTAGGGCTCCTTCAACAGGGCTGTTCCTATGATCCTCCCCTGTATTGGGCTCTTTCATTACATTGTCCCAAGTGCAGGAACTTGCACTATAATAAACTTCATACATTTCTTGCTTGCCCAATCTTTTTTTAAGATGGCTCTTTATGACATGTCCACCTCACCACTGATTTTAGTAACACTAGCCAACTTGGTGAGGGTGTTTTCAATACAAGCACCCAGATCATTTATTAATATGTTGAACACCCTGGGGCCTGGTCTTGATCCCTAGGGGACCCCAATTTTAGTGGACTGTTGACCTGAGCAAAAGCCATTGATCCCCACCCTCTGAGTGCAGAATGTTAGCCAATTTCTTAAACACATTGCAAACCACACATCTAGTCTGTAGTTTGCCAGTTTGCCTTGAAGGGGGCTGTGGGAAACAGTGTGGAATACTTTGCTGAATTCCAGGTAAACAATATCCACTGCTCTGTACATGTGAGACTGGAGAAAAGAAGGCTCCAAGGAGACCTTATATCAACCTCCCACTACCTCAGGAGTGCCTAAAGAAAGGTGGAAAGGGACTCTTTATCGGGGAGTGATAGGAAACAGAATAATGGCTTTAAACTAGCAGAGGATAGATTTATTTAGATATTCAAAAGAAATTCTTTACTCTGAGGGTTGTGAGACACTGGAAGAGATTGCCCAGAGAAACTGCAGATGCACCATCCCTGGCAGTGCCCAAGGCCAGGCTGGATGGGACTTTGAGCAACCTGGCCTGGTGGGAGCTGTCCACACCCAAAACAAGGGGGTTGGAACTAGATGTTCTCTAAGGTCCCCTCCAACCCAAACCATTCTGCGATTTGATGTTGACAGAAGATTGTAGGTTGTAGTCCTTGGTGTGTATTTGGCTGCCTTTCCATAGCTGATGCATATCAGTTTTTGTTGTTTTGGGTTTTGTTTTTAATCACACCCAAAAGCTCATTGTTAATCTCTTAAGAGTGTAGTCTCTTGTTCTGCCTTCTTTCCCTTTGTAGGGGATGCACTTGTGCTTGTTCTCGTGTTTCCAGGAGTCTGTTCCTCAATAACACCCAGCATTTGCAAGCTCTGTCGCCCCATTCCATCATATTCATATATAAGAGTCCAGATGCCTTCAGCATGATAGCCTGTCTGTTTGTCATCATGAATCATGCATTGAGGATGATATTTATACTACCTAGCTTTGAACACTAAGGACATGGTGTCTAGTCTTCTTGAATTGTCATTCTTCCAGGGGAGATTAGAAACAGGAAATGACTTACCCCATTGTTCTTTGACCACAGTCAAATTTAAGGGCTCTTAAGAAAAAAAAAAATAAATCCAGCATTCCAAGATGTATTTGGTCTCCTGTGTTAGTTAAAGCTGCCCAAAACTTTAAATATGTTTCTGGAAGTGATGTTTTCTACCATTGCTTAACACTGGCTGAATGGCAGAGCTCAAAGATTTATAGAAAATGGGGCAATATCAAGCTGGCAGCTGGTCACTAGTGGTGTTCCCAGGGGTCAGTTCTAAGTCCAATCTTGTTCAACATTTTTATCAGTGATCTGGATGCAAGAGTTGAATGCATCCTTGGGATGTTTGCTGATGATACCAAGCTGTGAGGTGCTGTTAACTTCTAGAGGGATGAGAGGTCTTGCAGAGAGATCTAGATACTTTGGAGCACTGGAGCATTATCAGTGACAAGGACGCATGAATAGCACAGAGCTGTGCCAGGGGAGGACCAGGCTGGGCATCAGGGAGCATTTCTTTACCCTGAGGGTGGCCAAACACTGCAACAGGCTTCCTAGCAAGGTTCTGGATGTGCCAAACCTGACAGTGTCCAAGAGGCATTTGGACAATGCCCTCAGTACTGTGTTTTTACTTCTGGTTAGCTCTGAAGTGGTCAGGCAGTTGGACTTGGTGGCCTTTCTGGATCCCTTGCAACTGAACTTTTTTTTTTTACTTTTTTTTTTTTTTTTTCTAGCACTAATGTACCTTTGGTTTGAAGGATTTGACTTCTTTTTGCCTATCTTGTGTCTTCCACTCCCAAGCCGGAGAACAATTCTTCAACCACTAAGTGAAAGCAGTACACAGACCTCCAAGCAGTCTTTAACAGCATAGCTCTACATGTGTGATGTGTCATGTCAAGAACTCATTTGCATGGGTGGAACAATATCTTCGATACCTTTCTTGAACTCTGTTTGGCAAAAAGTATTTCCAAGCTAATGCTTTTTCAACAGGTGTGCCAAGGTATCTCAGGTTAGTTTGAGGTCTGTCACATTGTGCTTCAAATGTACACGGCAATTACATGGTAATCTATAGATGTGGCCTGGGTATGTTTTAAGCTAATATACAAAGCTCCTTCCTTCAAATACAGAGTATTCTTCAAGAAAAACTGAACTTCTCAGTTTTGGTGGCTTTTTTGTTGTTGTTGTTTTGTTTTGTTTTTGCTTTCTTTCATTTTGGTTTTGATTCATTTGCAGCTGGAACATGGATATGAGGACTAATTCAAATGCTGGTATCCCTGTTCCCCTTCATCAACCAGTCCTTTTCCACAGTTTGTTTTCTCCTTTTCTTTTTTTTTTTTTTTTTTTAAGGTACTGCCCTGTATGTTCACCAATGGTAATCTGTACCACCAAATGTTTATTATAGAGGTTTTTATTGACACGATATCGTGCCATGTTAAAGTATAAAGGTTACCCTTTGAAAACCAATGCAGATATAAATTTTGTGTGTTAATGTTTACTCTGCATCCAGCTCACCCAGAAAGTCTTTCAGTCACGTCTGCTATACCCTTGCTGAATGAAAAATTCTAGCTTGTAGGTAATGTGGTAGCTCACACAAAATGTTAGTTGAAGATTATCAATAAATATATAATTATTTTTTCCAATTTCTTCATCTTTCTTTATCTTCTACTGACCTTTGGGTAGAAACGTTTCTCAGTTCTAACACTAAAATAATGCTGATTTTGAACATGAGTCCCACTCAAGAGAGATAGGAGCAGCTAAGTACTTTTATCCCAGACTTGGTAAAAGAGAGGTGGACATTCATTTGTGCTGGACTATCTTTATTTATTTATTAAATTAATAAATAAAAACCCTTGCTGTTTATTCACCTTTTCTTGGTTTAATTTCCATAATCCCTAGCTGGATTCTGACCTTTTTGGTGTGATAGCTCAATTTCATCACTGGGCGCAGCATATAATGGGTCATACTCTCAGTTACACCCCTGTAATGCCAAGCACATGAGGTCAGTGGGACTGCAGGGGTGTAACTGAGAATTTGTTTTGACCCATCATCACATTCTCTTTGGACAGCAGATAGAGGCACAGGCTGGTGATTTTAATATGAAATATCAGGTAGTAAAAAAAAAAAATAATTATAAATATACAGATCACTGTGTGCTTTACAACCTCAAATCATCTGATGAACTTTACATGGATGGTTTGTTAAGAAATATTTTTGGATTTGGTACACATTTCAAAATTGACTCTTCATTATTAATTATTAGTAGTTTGTTTTTCTATGGTAATTCCTTAGATCTGTAGTTTGCAGTTCTACTAAGTTACAGTAATCACTGGGACATGACTAGTTAAATAGATTCATCATATTTTGTACTCCCTTATATGTACACAGCAGACCTTAGTTTTCCTTTAAGATGTTGGTCTGTGATAACAATGTCCCCAGGCATAACTGTTTTAAGACATTATTTATTTGGTAGTGATCTTATAAAAAGTAGAAATATAAAAAAATATATGGATTCTTTTTTATTTTCTTTGAGCTGTACAATATGTCACCCCAGAATCTACTAATGCAACTCTGGGTCAGTAGAGGTGTAAATAGGGTCTGTAAGAGGCCTTTGGTCTTTTTATCTAACAACGGCATTCAGATTTGTTTTATATTTCCTGGAAATACGTACATATACATATACATATACATATACATATACATATACATATACATATACATATACATATACATATACATATACATGTATATTTAATGAGGTAGGTGAAAACAAACGAGATTCATGAGGATTAGCTTATCACGTAACAGCAAATTTCCAGCACAAGAAGATTGTGTGGGAACTACATTGTTTATGGCCGCTGTCCTTTACAGCCCTCCTGCTATCTGTAAAACAGTTAGAGGCTCTCACTGCTTCTCCATACTTGTACGTGCTTCATCTCACAGATCTGTAATGCTAACTGTGAGCAGAGGGAAGGAATTTGAAAACATTAACTACAGCTTGTTGTAAGGAAGTTCAGCACTACTATTCGTTTTCTTTTACTGTGAGTCATCTGATACGGAAATTGACCTCTGGCCTTTTTGTAACACAGAGGGTATAGATCCACTCCCGGCCTTGTCCAGCCAACTCCTCTTCCAGACAGAGGTCACTGCTTTCCCAGACTGCTCCCTGGGATGTGAGCTAAATCTATAGGTCTTCCCAGGGTAGTCAGGATCCACAGGCAATTTGGAATGCCCTGATGCCATAAGTTCAGGTAAGTCACTGCAGTGATCTAGTCCATATTTCATCAGAAAGGATGAAGCCTGAAAGGTTCTTTTATACCACTTTTCACTCTCCTTGTTGCCTCAGACCACATACTGATGGCTTGTCAGCCCAAGTCTGAAGACTTGAGATTAAAACATTTAAGAGACTACTCAGTTTATCATGAAACTAATGTGACTGGAAGATCCCAAGTCTTTACTTTATATTTCAGATATTTCCTCTTATGTGAATGATTTGGGGAAGCAAAAATAATAGCTCAGGGAGGAGGAGGGGTTACCTTTGATTTGGTTCTGAATAAATTTAGGTTCAAAATCAGTGAGACTTTCCCCAAGCAAAGTACCCTACTGTCAGATCTGACATAAGGTTTCTCTGCTAGCTGGGTCCTAACATTTTATCTGGCAACTAACCCATCTGTTGTTTTTATGTGTGCTTGTGTTTCAGGGTGAGGTGGGCCATTGGCTTATTTGTTTGTTTATTTTTTCCCAGAGAGCTCTCAACTTTATATTGGGATGTTTAAATGTGAAAATTTCTTCAGGAAGTGGAGCTATCAGTTCATCTGTTTGCTCAGCCAGAGAGGTTCCCACTTTTCCACGTTAGCTATGCTAGTGCGTTTCCAGTCTGCAACACAAAATGCAAGACTAGTGTTTCCCTTGACACTCTAGGCATGTAGCTTTGCAGCACAATGGCTGGCACCCTGCTGGAGGAATCGTCTTGTTTCTGATCCATGTTCCTACCTCCATCCATGTAGTCTTTATGATTATGTTATGGTTAGAGGTCTATTTCAAAAACTGAAGAATGAATGAAGGACTAAATTGTACCAGTCCAAAAGGTTTGGAATCCGAGTCTATTTCCTAGCTAATCGCCCTCATATAAGGTTTAGATGGTGGTTTCTGTTTTGTTTTTTAAAATAAATTAATTGTCATATGTTTTATGAAAGTCCTAATCCTTTGTTAAGTCTCAGGTCCCTTCAAGGTCTTCAGATTTTGTGTCTTCTTCTTCATAGTCTGTACAGGTGTGAAGTAGATACAGGTTGCTCTAACAGCTGCATGCAGAGAAGAAAAACTCTGATGTCTAGGCAAGAAAACAGCAAGAGATCAGGTAATGTGGTTAGGCAACAGCCAAGAAGGAATGGATTGCCATTTTGTGCTTGCATGCTTTATTTACAGATAGGACATGCCAAAGTAGGATTTGAACTTATAAGCATGTTAAAATGCACAGGAAGACATACTATGTTTCTCAACTGTGACTGTTTTTTTGTTTGTTTGTCTGTTTGTTTGGTTTGGTTTGGTTTGTTGTTTTTTTTTTTTTCTGTTTTGTTTTGTTTAATCTGAAGTGTGCATATGGTACTGTAGAAGTGATTTAATGGAAATGACAAGGATTCTGGAGACTATTTTGGGTTATGGTGAAGCATGAAATATACTAGTATTGCAAGTTCCGAAAACACTTTCACCAACATTTTTGGTTAAATTTTCTTGGGTACACATTCTCATTACCTCAATGGGAGTCACAGATTACATACTGAATAATGGAATTTACTGTTATGAGTCACTAAAAAAATAAAAAAATAAAAGAAAATATTTTTACAATTAGGCTTTTAAAACTTCTTTGTGTGTTTTTTCTTACTGTTCACTCCACACAAGAAAGCTTCATTTGAAGTGATTAGTTCAGTATAAGAAGTGTGATAGTTTGTATTCAGGGAAAATATGTTAAATTTAATCAGGATGAAATTTTTACCTAAAGAAATTACCAGAATTCTTCACAAAAAAATATTTACACAGGGAGGTTTTGCTTTAAGTGACAGTATGTTTTTATAAAGTTGGAAGGAAACAAGGATATCATTGTTTACACTATCACAAGGAAATTAATGTTGAAATCAAGATACACATGATATTTTATTAAGATGTGATTGTACTTCATTTCTTAGAACATGTTTGAAATCAGTTTTTAATATTCTTGTTATGGAAGAAAAAACAATGAATGACTTCTCTGCTGGTGGAAGATGCTTCCTTGCCATACAATGCTGAACCAACTGCTCTAATTGAGCTAGTGAGTCTTAAATGCTTTTGTTACTTTACTGCATATGTTTTGATCCATCTTCAGGACTATGTTCACTTAGATAAATCTGTGGTTTTAGCTAGAAATTACTAAGCATCTTATGTTAAATACCACTACCTTTCTCATGAAGTGATTCAACACAGAAAAAACTTTCAAAGACAAATGCCTGCACTGGTAGTTTTATTTCAGAATATAGAAAAAAGGTGGTGAAATCCATGTAGATTGCCAGTTTAGTAAGTCCTTGAAGCTCTATTTTGTGAAGTTGGAAGTGAAAAAGAAGTTGTGGTTTCTATCTCCTTTCAGCGTTGTTTAGAAATTATATTCCTGAATATGCATGTAAACAGATGAAAAAAGGTGGCAAAAGTCCTATTTGTGCCACTTGGAAGCTCAGACTGATTTGAGAAAATCAAGCTGTTTCGTTCAGTTTAATTTGTTGTCCTTAAAGAGTAGGAGAAGTTCTATAAGCAAATCAAGCCCTTAGTTAAATGTAAATTTAAAAGAATGCTTCTAATTTCAGTGGATTTGTGTGCTAGTAATGAATAAAGACCAGGGTATGAATCATAGTCTGCTAAAAGCATTGAGCACAGCAGTCTATTGATGATACACATAAAATAATACTCTTCACTCTTCTTTGTCTCCTGGTATCCTTGAGGATTAGAAAATAAGACCAAATATATATTTTGGTCCATTTCTAAGTCAGATACATTATTTGTACATATGTATCTGTACAGATATATATTATACAGACATTCTACAACAGTCTCTGATTACTCTGTTGGGATTGTTAATATGATATCTTATCACAGAGATGTAAACTTTTTGTGAGACGTTTATGCACCTGTCTTTACTACCAGGAATCCCTTTCTATAAAATGTACCTGGATTTTTATTTTTTTTTTATTTCTGTCTACAAAACAACGACATGAAAAAAAAATATGAAAGAACAAATAAAATAAAATAATATCAAAAGCAATAATTACAAAAAAAAATGATACCAATTTTCGTTAGTTCAGTATTTTAAAGCTTGTGCAAACAGAATAGATTGAAAATACAATGAATTCTGTCTTAAGTTTGAGCAGCCTTTCCATATATGACTTGGATATTATAGACCATCATAGCTGTATGGGATGAAAATCATTGGAGGTGATAAAGAAAGGAACTTACACAAACACAGTACTGCCAGAAGGATTTTTGCCACATTTGTTTTATAGCCATACAGATACGCTCTCTATCTGTAGTTTCTGGGCTTAACTTTTTGCTACGTTTTGTCTAGATGTTCACACAATCTGCTTAATTTCAAGCGTACTACATGGAATTAATTGGTTTTGTTCCCACAAGTGTGGGGAGTTCTGGTCTATATCCATAGGATCCCTGAGCATAATATTTCTAGTAGCACTGCATTTCAAATTTCCAGTTGATATGAAAGAACTTATACTTTGACTGAGTGGGTGAAAAAAGTGGCAGATCCTGACTTCTAAATTGTCCACAGTTGCCACATAATATAGAGGACACGGTAATTTACTTTCTGAAGTTTTACTGTATTCAGAAATCCAAGATCTTTAAATCCACAACAGTTTTGTGTTTGGATTAATATGTGATAACTATTGTTTTCAAAGAAAATAAATTCAGATACAACAAATAACTAGTGTGTATTTTACATGCTTCAAAATTTGGTTTATATTCATGAAACAATTCTGACGAGTTCTTATTGAGACAATATGGAAGGACAGAATCTATCTAAAGCAGTAACTGAAATTATTTTTCTGTGATTTTGGGAAACTTCTTGAAATCCGTGGAATAGTCTGGACATCATTATAATTCTATTGATCAAAAAGTAACTTTCAAATGCAATGTCTTGTCTCTTATTCATTATGTTCAGCTTTTATATTTACTTTTTTTTTTTTTTACACTTACATTTACATTCTATAGCCTTGGCTTCCTTTTCTTCCTCTCATTTCAACACTACTAAAGGAGTCTGAACTTATACATGAAACACTGTCTGACCCTTTCTGAAAATCAAGCTGTTATGTTATTCACAGAACAACAGAACATTACTTATAATATCAGGTGAAAACTGTCATTTGGATTCAATTTTTGCCTAAAACTGAGAGCCGTGATTTTACACAGAGCTTGAATGTGTATTTACATTTGGAGTTAATGGGAAAGTGATTTTCTTGATAGGGATCAAAGCGCGTAGTATCTTCTTAGATCAAATTCATACAAAGTTAGGGAGTTGGATGCTACCAGAGTGCTGCATAATGCAAGAAAAATGAAAATGGCTAATATTTTTTTGCTTCTTATGGTTATGTTTGGTAGAAGTCTTTATTTCAGGGACGCTTTGGCAAGAGTGTATATTTACCATAGATCACAGGAATGTAATAGCAAAGGTCTTTTGGTTGACAAGCCTATTTCATAGCAAATAGCTGTGATTTATTAAACTTGCCAAGAGGCAGACCTGATGGCAGGGATTTTGAGTTGGGCTTACAGACCTTGGTAATACAAAGGACACACGATAACATCTCTTCCATTAGCAGCTATTACGATAGCTTTTCCTGCTCTCCATGGTATAAATAGAGTCTTAATACAATAATCCCATTCCATTTCCCTGCTACTGTGTTGCATCCTCTTGCACATGTTGTAAGAGATAAGAAGGAATGAGACTGGGGAGGTGGGGCTATTTTCCCCCTTGTACTGTTTTTAAAAGATGATGCCATTCCCTTTGTTACATTTTTGCAATAAAGTGCTAGAGCCTCAATTAAACTAAATAAGGCAACATTTGTCCTTGAGAGTTCACTGACTGCTTCCATTCAGTTGAAAAACAGAGGATGTAGCATAAAAGATACAGAAGATGTATCTTTATATACTGCTCAAAAAATACTATTTCCAGACAAGCAAAATGTTTTCTTAAAAACTGATCAACAGCACATTTAGGAATAGCACATACGGCATCTCTACATGGCTTCTACAGCAGGTTCAGATGGTGTGCTCATATCTGTGAGCTGTGTTTTATCTCTAACACAGTGAATCTTGCTCTAAAAATAAAAAGTAAAATAAATGGTTAACACTGAAGGTGAGACTAGTTGCACCACCTACTAAGGGTGTCTGTATTTTCACTGTTTTCTGTTCCCTGTTGCTTTAAACACTGCTGAACATTAATCATTTGAACTTCAGCTTTCCAGGTAAGATGTGTGCCTTCAGGCTAACTGTAATTATGAGGAAAAATACTTTTTTTTTTGATTTTTTTCCTCTGAAAACAAGAATGAACTAAACCATATTATTTTGTTCTTGCTGGAGGAATTCTGGCAGCTTTTCCCTGAGAAGCTCCAGGAACTTGAGCGCTAGCAGCAAAAGCTCCTTTTATGATGCATGTGCTTTTGAAAATCTTTGTTAATTAGAAGTATTTTAAAGAAATTATTACTGAAGAGGTGAAGATTTTTGTCTATGCTGCACATGTCAGAGACCAGAATTTGGCAGAACTTCTGTTACAGTTTCACTTGATTGAACACTAAATATGATATGGGAGACTACCTCCTGTGCTTCCTTGATGCACTCCAACAGTATGGCAGAGACTGCTTGACATAGATGTTGAAATGAAGGTACAAAACAATGACGATAATGAGCCCAGGAAGGAGAGGACAGAGGTGGCAACTGCGCAGAGGTGGAAACAGGGCAGAGGTGAAAATGGTGAATGGGAAATAGAAACTGGAAGTCAGCAGGTGAGAGGTGATGAGCAGTGGAAAAGATGAAACAGTCCTGAACTGGAAAACAAGAAGTCTAGGACTTAATGTGATATGGAAGAAAAGAAGCAGAGCTGATAAAGGTCTGAGGTATACGGAAACAGTGAGGCTTACCTGAATAAGAAGTCAGACCCTTGAGCACAGAGATTTTGAAGAAGGCTGTAAATGTAGGCCATTTGTGATGAGCACAGGTCAGGAGGAAAAAAAGAAGTAAGAGTCCTCTTACTTTTGTTAACAGGACATTCAAGGTGGCCAAGCAAAATGGAAAAAAAGAACGGTTGCATTTGGAAAGGGAATCTGGAAACTGGACAGGAATACTGCAAATAGTGAAAGACATTGTCATGACAACAAGGGTGGGAAAGCAGAGCATAAATTAGAGGGAAAAGAACAGAATAGAGAGAGATTGGGTAGAAAATAATGTGATGCATGGGATATTCTCTGCTATAGAGCCTCCAGCAGAACCGAAGGGCGCATGTCTCTTCCCCCATCAGCAAGTGTTTGCAAAATCTCCTGTTTCTGCAGTGTTGCTGAAAACAGGGCAGTGGTTTGGCTGCTTCTGTCAATTCTGGGCTTACCTTAAGTGGCAAGCTGGGTGTTAAGTGATTCAGAGGGTCTCAGTGTGATGACTCATTCCAAATGGAGATATGATGTCATACTTCAAGCTTGCTTTTTTCCCAGATCTGGACTGTACCAGAAATGCTTCTTGAAGAGTGGAAGCTAAGGAGGTCCACTGTTATTAATTATGATACCGTCTTTAATCATAGGCACAGGCTGCTTTAAGCCTTAACTTTTCTGATTCTCAAGCACATGACCTTGCACTCTCACTGATTTTATTTTACTGCCAGTTTGTACGTATGTTTGTGCAATACGCAGATGGATAGATACTACCCAGGCTCTGATTATGAAATACCTGTTAACAAAATGTGTATACTAGTACTAGAATGCCTTTCTAACCACCGTTGGAAGGAAAACATTGGAAAAATTTTAATAGAAAAAGCAGAGTTTTGGGGAGCAGCTGATTTCAATGAGGTCCAGCAGAAGCTGGCAGGGTGGCAACATGCAGTCACACACTGGTTATGGATGAAATCTAATCCACTTAAACTAGAATTTAAAATAAATAATAGCAGAGGAGAGAGGAAAGGAATAATGGTGGAAAGGAGCTTGTATAAACAACTTCCTTTATAACCAGTTTGTATTATTACATTTCATCTGAACAATAGATATAATCCAGGTTTTTCTGCATACAGAAACCAGACGGTTTTTAAAGCAAAACATTAATCGCAGTTATTTACTTCTACAGTGACAGTGCATATTTAAACAATGCATCTTTTGTTTTCTTTTTCAAAGATTTATTGTAGTAGACAACTGTTAGTGACTCTCAGGAACAATTGAAAGAGTCAGATTCAGAGACCAAACTTGGTGAGGAAACCAGAGGTGTCCTCCGATAGTCACCTGAAAACAGAGAATGACCCTACAGGGGCATCACCAGAGTGTTAAGGAAATATAGTTTTTTTTTATTTTATTTTATTTAAAAAGGCAACTAAGAGGATGCTGGTTTGGGAGTCCTTTCTGAAATTAAATGTTTGGTTGGTCTGTGACCCCTCGTAAGGTTATTTCAGAGTATCTTTAAATAGTTCTGGAATCCTTATGTCTGTTTAGTAATCCATTAGGTAGCACAGAAACCCATTATATGCATTGTGCTGTGGCTCAGATATTTGTGATTGTTTATTTGTTCAGTTTTTACATTTAGGAGGAAAAGTTTATTACACTTATTCTTGCCATCAGAAATATTTAATAGTTAAATTTACAGATTTTAGACTGGAAATCCTGCCACCTGACAGAGCATCTTGGATTCTTGGCCATGCTATGAGAACCCATACCTGGCAACAGCCCTGAAGGAACAGGAGAACTGGGAGAGAGATGGGAGGAAGCGTAAATACCTGTAAGGTGGAAACTTGCAAGCAAAGTTTAATGCCATTATCCAGGCAAATGGAACCATTTGCTCAACAATTCAGCTGTTGTTGAGAATTACTCATATTTTTCTGACTGTTTTTGTTTGTTTGTTTGTTTGTTTGTTTGTTTTTTCCTTTAGGTATAGATATATTTTCTTTTCCCTTTCTCCCTTCCTTTCCCCATTGGGTATGGAATGAGTGCATGCTATGCTTTCTGTAATGTAAGCTAGTCTGCTGAGCACCACGTGCAGGATCTAGGTATTAGTAATTTATCAAGCTAGATAGATACGGATAACTTTGTTGAGACGGGTGCTGTCAGTTTCCCAGAGATACTGCTGCAACTCTATCATCAGCTTACGAATTATGCAGGGGGAGGAGTAGGTAAATTGGCAGAACCAGATTCATCTCCATGGCAATATGCTGCTATTTTCTGCTTGTACATGTGCAGTTCTGTCAATTTGTATTTGAATAGCCTACTAAGGCTACTTCTTTGTATCTAAGAAGGAAAAAAAAAGAAAAGAAAACACATTATGAATTAATCTGGGAAATATTTTGTTGAGTGATTGAACAATTGTCCTGTTTTCTTTCTTACTCCACTTGAAAATCATGCTCCTAGGCTGCAGAGCCTTCACTAGAGTAAATAGTGTTGCTGAAAATGTACTATTTAAAATAAGCGTGGTGGGTGGCAAAAGTTAGATGTTAAAACCTGAGTGGGAAACTGTAAGCATTTGTTGTGCAAATGGACTTGGCTTCAATTAGGCAAGCATAAGTTTGGCTCTAGCAAGTAATTTTCAGAATGAGATGTCTTTAGGGAATAGTAAATTCCACTTTTATTTCAGCATTATTTTTCTAGGGAAGGTGCCTTTATTCTATAGTAAGAGCTCTGCTGAACACCTCCCATGAAGCTAAGAATTGACTTCAGAAAAAAGCATAATGACTACATGTCAGATAAGACAGTGATGAACTGTGTTTCTTCAAAGAGTGAGAAGGAAACTTGCTTTCCTTCCGTTGACATCAGAAGCAAAAAAAGCCCACAGGACATTTAAAAGCAGATCTTCTGTTTTCAAAGGAGGATATTACTGCTAATACAATAATTGCCTCTGGCTAGTTTCCTTTGAATTCCTTTCTAATTTTTTTTGCTAGACAAGTTAATTATTTCATCATTTAAATCATAAGGTGGTAGCAATCTGCTGCATAACACACAAAGCCTTTACTGTAACAAACTAACAAATAAATGTGCACAACTTCTTTTAACATCTTCTGTGTTAAAACCAATCTACTCTGTTGGATAAAGTTTTGTATCACACAAAGGGCTTGTTTAGAAATCCTGCAGGTCTGATTGTGTGATGCAAGAACATAATTTTGAATATTATATTAAAAAAAAAAAAAACATTTTTTTTGGCCACTTACACTAGTACAAAGTACATATAGAATGTTAATAAGAACACAAGATGACTCTAAACTAAATTTGCATCACTGCAGAACCACAATAACAAATCATAACAGCAAGTTGTAAAAGAGACCTTGTGCAGGGTAACTATAGTACTCAATATTGGTCCTAATGTGCATTACCCAAAAATCATCAAGAAAAGGCTTAACCTTCAGATGATTTTCTGAAGAAAAACATTGAAAATAAGATGATGAAGTATTTAAAATACTTTGAATTTTTAAGTTTTCCTTTTCAAACAGTATATATACTTATATAAATCGTATAAAATAAGCTAATTGGATATGATACCTTACTCAGTATTATATTGGTATTTCCTGATAAAAATAAATAAATAAATAAATAAATATAAATAAAAACTTCAAATGTATTCATTTTTCATACAGAAGAATATTTCAAATCTAGAGGTAACAAAGATTTTTATATCTTGGAAATTGTTGTAAGCCATGGTGGAATGAGTGGTAAAGCCTACTGGCAGAGCTATAATTTTAGAAAATTTGTTTAATTTTTCCTTTAATCACATACAGGGATGAGTTGCTCTCATTCCTTTCTATGTTCGTCCCAATAAACTTTTACAGTTTACTGGTCTGATACTGTGAGCACTTTGGGCAGTGGTCTGGGTGATACTTATCTGCTTCAGATTTTATTATTTTATTTTATTATTTTATTTTATTTTATTTTATTTTATTTTATTTTATTTTATTTTATTTTATTTTATTTTATTTTATTTTATTTTATTTTATTTTATTTTATTATTTTATTTTATTTTATTTTATTTTATTATTTTATTTTATTTTATTTTATTTTATTTTATTTATCCTCATGAAAATGCCTGCTTAATCAAAATTGAGTGATGCCAAATAACTTCACAGGTTTATGTTGGTTTTGATCGTTTGGTATACAGGAATTCAAGTCAAAAGATCCTGATAACTTTCATGTTTCCTAGGAGGTTTTCGGTTTGTTACTATCAGGGCAATTTTTCAATGTTTCATCTGGAAAGGAAGAGACACTCTTCTAAGGGGTATATATTCATGCACTGAGCATTGCTGCTGTTGGTTTAAACAGACACATTGTGAAAACTGTCTGCACCAACTGTCCAGGTGCCAAAAAGCAAGCTCTTTGGTAGCTGGGTTTTGTTCTCTTGGTGGGCTGAATTAGATGAGGAGCACTGAAATAGCACTGCTTGTGACAGGGATGAGAGGAATGGGGGGACTCTCATGCTGCCTGAATCAAAGGTCTCCGTGGACTGGATCTGGTAGAGGATATTAATCATCTCCCCTTGTTGTGAGCTTGTTATAGAAATTTAGCCTGCACAGAGCATAAAAAGATGTTCATCTATCGTCTTCTGTTTCCCTGAATGTACAAGTTAATGTCAACTGTTGGGCAATACACCCAAAAGATGCTCATACAAGTGAAACAGATAAGAAGCGTGCTGCCAGTTGGTACATGGTGTTGCTTCAGGTACAGTAATAGGATCAACAGTGCAGGTTTGTTAATTCATTCCATCCAATTTATTCTGCTGGATATTTTTACTGTTGTTTGTGTGATTTAGTCTTTCAGTTTATAATCCCTGAACAGCAAGTTTTATAACTGATTGTTCTGTGGTTATTCATATAACTGGGTGGGGGGTGTGGGGTTAGGGTGTAGGGGGAGTAATTAAAGCTCTAAAGCACTCTGAATCTGAAATCCAGATCCAGTTTTTTCCCTTTATAGGTACAGAGATGTTTTTCTTCAGTCAACAGAAGTGAGCGATAACTAGATCAATTGTGGAAGCCATTGTTGAAGAATAGCACAGAGGCCAAAAGTATGAATGGTTTTAACAGGATTAGACAAATTTGCAAAGAATGAGTCTTCTGGTGTCTGTCATTGCATGGGACAGTCCTAGTGTCACTTAGGGCTCAATGAGGCTCAGAAGTGCCAGTGGGTAGGAGCTGGGAAGAAGGTAGTGTTCCTCCTGGCTCTGGTCTCTTCCTGCAAGCATCTCTCCCCAGACACATCTCTCTGTTAGATTTGGGGCTCCTTGGTTATTTGGCCAGCCTCAGCAAAGTTTCTGCTGCTACATTTTGACTATCTGTGTTATTTTGTTTTTCAGGATTTTAATTTTTTTCCCCTGTTAAATTAATTCATCCTATATTTAGAAAGCTAGTCTGGAGGGGGAGCTGCAGGGGGATAGTTTCTACTGTCCTATTGACTATGAAAGACCTTAATTTCCAGATATTTCTACACCTTGCTTGTTGATTTCAATACTAATTCTCATCATACCGATTCAACAACTCTTACTTGCATTTTTTATTTTATATATGTTTTTAAGAATGCATTTTGTGTATGTATCCTCTTGACTTTTTTATATTCTTGATTATTCTCTACTTCAATCAATAACGAACATGTAGTAAATCAGAAATTCATTTACAGGTTTTAGAGTCCCCTGCATTAGTGCTGCAATTAAAGATTACATGGTGCTGGATGGAATGGTGTAAATGATGGATTTCATAGTGAAATTGTTTTTGTCATGGTCCTCAAGGTATCATAATCCTCTAAGTGCCTGCTGCCCAAATGCTTTCTTTGCATGAACGACTTCAGGATAACTACTTGCAAAGGGATGAAAGCCAATGAGGAGTGAAGCAACCTCTTATTCCACAAACATTAATAAAATTGCCCAATGTCTCATAGGACTGGGCTGCATTATGTTGGTCAGTCTGACTTGCAAGATTTCTGCCTCTTGGGTTCAAACTCCTTTCAGTTTGCCAAGAGGAATATATCACAGGAGTGCATATGAGTCAGCATCTCAGCTGGTTAAGGCCACAGTGTTAATGGACCCAACAGTGTGCTTCCTGCAGAACATTTTCATTTAAAAATGTGTGAAAAGGACAAAACACTTATTCATATATTAAAAAAAAAAAAAAAAAAAAAGGAAAAGGGCGTTGTCTTTTTCTCAAAATTGTGCGTGACAGTGCAATTAGTTTAGGAAATGGTATTAGTAGCCATTCAGAAATGCTTCTGTTGGGGTTTAGTGCAGGCAGAGCATGCAGAAAACCTGTAGGTTGGAGAGGACTGCTCCATATATGTCTTTACAACTTGTTTTATATGTGGAAGTGACACCCAAGCGTTTTTTTGCTGCATGCAAAAAAGAAAAATGGTGCAAAATGTTATTGCTGATCTGATTAGTTTAGAGCTGTGGAGTTACTCAGCTTAAGACGTCCTCTGGCAAGTCTCAGCTCTCATCCTGTCAACAGTAGGAGGGCTGCTGAAAACTAAAAGGATTGGGTAAAGCTAGCTGGTACTCGCCAGTGCAGCCACTGGTGCCTGTTCCTGTCCCTATTATTCAGTGTGAGCAGGCATAGCCAGGGAGGGCCTGGGGAAAGATGGGATGGGCAGCAGGAGACTGTGATAAAAAATCAAGGAGGTCACTCTTGGTATCTGGGATCTTCCTTGGACCATGCTTAACCCCTGGGTCAGTGTTCAGTGATTGTGCCCTGGTGCTGAAGGGCAGAGAAGCAGAGCTGTGGAGGGTGGCACATTTGGGATGTTTTCTCAGAGGCTTACAGTGGATTACTGTGTATGAGGGAAGCAAAGCAGCAAAGGGAAGGGCTGGTTTACCAGCAGCCACCTCGCCCAGTGGGACAACAGGACTCTTCTCAAATTAGCCCACTTGGAGATGGATGTCATGTAGCTGGGCTGCTTCCAGTTCCAGCTGGATCAGCGCTACAGGTAGTGCCTGATGCTGCGTATGCATGGACCTACAAAGTAATTGGGAAATTGGAGAGAGGATTTTGGTCTATGCCAAAAAGTGGTGAGGAATCATTTTCCCAAGCCTCAGATACACAGAGGTTCTCCCTGTGCTGGTGATTCATGGAATCTTCTAGGTTGGAAAAGACCTTCAGGATCAGCAAGTCCAACCATCAACATAACCTACCAAGTCGCATCACCAGCCTATGTCCCTTAGTGCCACAGTTGCTAACCTATGTGGCATTTTGCTGGCCACTTGCAAGGAAAGAAGCCACTGGTCAATTTCCATGTGATTTTAGTTCACGGTAAAATAAAATGTATAATGAATCACTGGGTATAATTTTTCCATCATTAAATTATCGAATGCTGGATTAACAATTCAAATAAATAACTTCTAGTTTTAAAGTTATAAGGAGGATTTTTGTATGATATATTTTGCATGATATATATATTTTTTCCATAGGGGCTCTTTATGTAATTATCAGGTTGAGTAGTTTTATAAGGACCTAAAACATACTTTTAAAGTATTATTTTTTGAATTTTCCTAGAGTTCATTGTGTGGCTCACAAAGATTTTGTCTTTTTTTTCAGATTTTGCTTCCACTGGAATTTTAAGAAAAAAAAAGTAAGATACATCCAGCTATCCCATCACAGAGTTAGTACTAACAGCACTGTATGTCCATAGTGGTTGCCACTTCTAAATAACTCATGGTAAGTGATAAGAGGAAAACATCTTTTTGGTGCATTTCACTGAAGTCTTTTACTTTGAAAATAACACATTTCTAAAAAGAAAAGAGATTGGATTCATGTGTGTAATTCTAGGTCATAGAGAGGTGAAAATATTGAGCTTGTAATTGTATGCCCTTCACAAGTGAAGAGGAATCAAAACCTAAGGGCTTTCCAGTTGCAGCCAGTTATCAGAAACCAGAAGAGGTTTATGTAATGGCATCGTATGTTGAAGATAATGGAGATCTAGAGACCTGTCTGAAATACAAGTGCAATTTACATCCAGATAAAAAAAAATATATAGGTGGAAACATTCAACCTTTTTTTTCCTTGCTTTTGACCCTAGTAGGAAAAGAGAGGAGATTCCTTTCTTTTATCTCATGTATTGGAAAAAATAAAAGGAAAAACAATCTAGTATGTTCTCTGTAATCATTAAATATGTATATATATTTAAAAAAAATATCATATGTGAACATGGATTTTTTATAAAAATGTTCAATTATAATCATTTTAGCACATTCAAGGATAAAAAAAAAATCACAACTAAGCCACAGAACTGCTGTGAAAAGTCAGCTCAGACTCAGTGGGTCCATATGTTTAGGTAAAGGAAAAAATAATATATATATAATTCACATAGAAAAGTGTTTTCTCTAATGAAGAAAACAAATCCCATCATTTGGCATTAAAACTTGCACTTTTCCTGGAATCCAAAGGGTATTTATTGCTGCCAGTCCCTTTGATAAGTAATCCATCACCAGAGAAAAAAAGCAGCTTCATAAATCTATCTTTCTTTCCTTCTTTCTTTCTTTCCTTCTTTCTTCCATCTTTCTTCCTTCATTCCTACTTTTCCAGGAGGACCATCCTTCAAGGGATTATCTATTTTAGAAACGGTGGTTTGAAGTGTTTAAAGAGTAAAATAAATACAATAAACCATAAATTATCTTCTTCCTAATATATGTATTTTAACACTTATTGTTTTCCTGGTTTGGAGAAGAAAAATATAAGATTTCTGTAACTACTTAGACAGGCAGCGTGAACTGGGAGCTCAGAGAAATTATCCTCTGTTTGCCCTACTCTGGTTTCAGTTTGGTTAAACGTGCTTCCATACCTACAATGCATGAAACTACCTCTCAAGTAGTTTGGAAGTTCTCCCATGTGGTTCCTCAGTCTGCTTCAGGAGATTTAACATCAAACCCAGAGTGGTTGTGTGTATACACACTGGGTCTTGCACACTACTGGAGGTTTTGGACCTCCTTACTTCCTAGTGACTGCTTTCTCATGCAGCTCAAAGACCTCATGACAAATGATGCGGCAAACAAGTGCTCTTTGGATTCTTCTGGCTTCCTCTGTTCCCATCTTTCATCATGAAACAATGTGGCTGCTGAGGCTGATGTTCAAATGTACAGTCACTTTTGAGTTTTCTTTTTGGAGCATCTCTGGGGGGAGTTGAATTGGAAGGCTGAGAAAGACCTGAATATGCATATCTGAACTGAATTACCTGTCAACAGAGCTTTCAGATTGCTTGCAGTCTGCTTCTCATGAGAAAATGTCTACTTTCACTGAATTGGATAGTGTTTGAACCCAGAATGTGCTGAAGCATTGCATATCAATTATCTCCTGTGACCCGAGTTCATCTGTTCTTGGAGTGGTTAACATCTGAAAGTGCATTTGGCCATCCTTTTTTTAGCTCTGTTTATTTTCCTGACAAGCTGCACAGCAGACTGGCACAGTTGGCAATCGCTGCTTGGCAGAGGCAGAAAAGAAAAAAATGGTGGGTGAATTAACATTAAGGACATTAGCAAAAGTGAGACAGAAAACATATATGAGGCTCCCTTTGGTTATGCCTGGATCTCGCCAGCAATTAGCTCAAGCTGTGAATTTGGTATGGCTCCATATTCAGCCCTGTAAGACGCCAGAGGTCTTTGGCTTCAGGGGTTTGATTTGGGCTATTTCAAAGACAGAAGTCAATTGAAAGACTGTAGATCTGGGCTAAAGTTTAAATCTGAACTGTCTGAGAGTTGAACAGCATGTGAACTTGTAGTTATGGTTGAAGCCAGTATTATGATAAATATAAACTGACACACACACAGGGGGGGGGAAAAAAAAAAAAAGTGAGATATATATGAGAAACAAGTTGTAATTAAATGAGAAACAGATTTGTTGCTAGCTTAAATTAAATTAAAAGGATATGGGTGCAAGCCAGCAAATATATCCTATTGTGAGAAAAATGTTTAATTTCCCATTTGTGATAACACTGAGAAATTAAATAGGGCCATGGTATAAATGTTACTTCATGCAACACTTATTGTCAAGAGCTGGCAGTGCATGAAGACTTCCTACTCTAGGCTGCTTGCCTAAAACTTCCTATCCATTCTTTCCTTCTGACATGAGTCCTTCTGCAGCAGTCCTTCTGAAGGCTGTAAGACATTCTTTTTTAAAAAAAATCTGCAAGAAAATTATTAGGATTTTTATCCAAATCTAGTTGAGATACCAGCCACAACATGTAGATGTTTTACCATAAAAGACATGTATCCATTTTAGCAGGATTTAGTTCCTTGTAGTATCAGCTCCTGAAGGCGAGATGTGAAAATTGTCATTCTGAATGTTAACATTGTAGGACTCATAAATAAGTGATTTGCAAGTAGTAGATGTTTACCTACGATAGCCTACATGAAGAAAATGAACGCTCAGGTCAACACTTAACAAAGAATAAAGGGTGATCTTTACCCCATTTTTCTTACTCCTGTGCTCTTCTTCCCTTCCATATCATTTATTTCTTTTGTGTTTTCTAGTCATTATGAACTACTGGATTCGCTGCTCTTTAGGGTTAAAAGTATAGCCTTCCTCATATTTCTGAACTTTCTTCCACAAAAAGCTTAAGAAGATGATCTCTGATTTCACTTCCTCAGCATGAAAAGTAAAACATCTGGTTGTCTTAGTTTCCCACCCCAACAGCTGACTTTCAAGAGAGCAAGTAAGCAATGACATGCTTGAGATTAAAAAAACAAAAATCTGCTATGTACATGCTGGCATGGGAGAGCAGCCGTGTGATGGAGAAAAGCATACAAGCTTCTATAGCACTCATTATTACAGAGCATAGATAACAGCTTGCAGTTAACACTTGAGTATATCCTGGCCCCCGCTCTATTTTTTCTGGCCATTGTCAATGAAAAGTTGATGGTAACAGCTGGTTGGGGATTCCCCTTAAATGAACATACCCAGCTGCTTCATGCTGGTTCCTGTTTCCCTCTTCCTCACATACACAGGCTTTGAACGTGTGTTGGGGACAAGAGAAGACACTGCATGAGGATGGTTCTGACCAGAAGAGCAATCAGTAGGGACCTCTAACAGGACTAAGCATAGAGCAGTCTGGAAATAACACTTTGAGCATCAATGCTGTCCATACCAGCCTTAAGGATAGGGAAGCTGGGGGAGATGGCTCTGTATGCTTCATTTTCTTATCATCAGCTATTTTTTGGGCTCAATAGAGGATAAAACTCTTAATTTTCCCTCTTCATCTATTCCACTTATATGTCTGAAATAAGCTTTTTTTTTTTTCTTCTTTTCATACTCATTTTCCAGGTTCCCTTTGATGGCCATTGTTATTATGATGACGTCTAAAAAGGGATATTCTGCTTGCTTCGACTTAGTTGTTTGTAATAGTCCCCAGCCAAGACAATCTATTATTTACCTGCGTGCAGTATCTTTAAAGAAAAGGAGAGTTACAAATATCTTCCAGTCTTCGTGCACTGCCCGTATTCTTAAGCGTGAAATTGGGATCCTCTCAGTAATTTCTTGTGACCTATTTCTCAGTGACAAATACCTTGAAATACACTTAAGGTGAGAGTCTATGATATCTGGTTCTCCATGGATACTGTGATTACTTTGGGACCATACATCATCGTTTCCTATAGAAGTCATTCTCCTGATGAGGGCCAGAGAATTCATAGGGCCATAGAATAATTATTCAGGCTGGAAGAGATCTCTAGGCCAACCTCCTGCCCAAAGCAGAAGCAGTTCAGAGGTCAGACCAATTTGCTCAGGGCTTTTTCTAGTCAAGTCTTGAAAGCCCCCAAGGCTGGAGATGGCACAGCTGTTTCAGGCAGCCTGTTCCAATGCTTCACTGCCTTCATAGGGGAGGTGTTTCTCCTCATTCGGGCTGAACCTTTCCCGTTTCAACTTCTGTCTGTTGTCTGTCATCCTACCAACATGTGCCACTGTGAAGAGACTGTCTCCATTTTCTGGTACTGGGGAGATGTTTTTAAGTTCCCTGGAAGCTGTGCCTTCTCCAGGCTGAAGAATCCCAGCTCCTTCAGCCTCAGAAAATGCTGCAGACCCTGGTCATCATGGTGACCATTCCCTGGATTTGTCCCATCTGATCAGTGACTTCTGCTGGGGGATCCAAAAGCACAAGCAGTATTCTAGCTAAAAGACATCCACTGTCCTCCTGATGCAGAAAGTCAGCCATTTTATGGCAGAAGTCAGTCAGGTTGGTCAGGCATGGTTCACCCAAGCTAAATCCATGCTAGATGCTCCCTGTACATGCCTTCTCCTTCCTCTGCCAAGAAATGTGCCCGAAGACTTGAATGACTTCTTGTGGGACCAAAGTCTGCCCATCCTTCCAGATTCCCAGATACTCATTCTAGGCTCTGCAGAAGACATGTCAAAGGTTTTTCATTCTCCACTCCCTAGGTACCTCTCCCAAATTCCATGGCCTTTCAAATAAGGCAGAAAGTGGCCTTACAATACTATTCACTTACATGCATCTGCATCTTACATCCTCTGCTTCCAACCCTTTCTCTGGTTTCGTCCTCCATTACTAATGCGATAATACAAGAATTAGCTTGGGGAGGAGGGGATCTGTTAGCCTTTCTGTTCCGCAATATGGTCTGAACAGCATGCATTTATCCTTCATGAACCTCTTTAAAGAGTGTTGAGTGACACTAGGAATAAATTTGTCTACCCCTCTCTGGCTGATTTCCTTATCTTGCTTATATGTGTGATAATGTAATCACTCTGGCATTCTCCTGTCTCTATGAAATGCCAAGCAAATTTTGTATTCATTATTTTGCTCTTCCTCCTTTCTTACATGAAAGATTTCTTAATTATAAAAATGTACGTTGGAGATTGTCTGCTTTTGTGTGCATTTCTGCAAGTTCTTACTGCTAGGGCTGACAGTGTTAGCAGTGATGATAAGATTATCACTAATGATTTGGTAGCTTTATCATTATGCATTCTCCTGGATTTGTTAAATAGATACAGGCACCACCTCTGTTCTGCATAACTGACCTAAAATACAACTAACATCTATTTTAATATTGAAGTTTTTCTCTTTAATTTTTGTATTTGCTTAGTTTTGATCAAAAACAAAAGTTACTATCTGACTGAAGGGGGTAAAGTGATTACCTATGGGAATTGCTATCTGAATCTGAAAGTATTATTTTTCTTATCATTCCCTAATTTCCAGTGTATAAAGAGAGTAAGTTGACTTAAATATTGTCCACTTTCATGTACAAATGTTTCATTTATGAAGTCATGCAATTAATTCAAAATAATGCAGATATTTCAATAAATTAAAAGAATAATTTGTATTCAAAAGAGGTGTGCACATATAAAGTTTGGGGACACATAAGGTGCAGATTTGCAGCATATTTGACACCCTCTGGTAAACTGCTTGTAGGCATGGTCTTACCTTTAAATAGTATATATATTATCTGAAATACCTTACTCTGCAGTAAAAGTTAGATGGTTCTGGGATTGATTCAGCCATTACCTGGCATCCTGAAAAAGGGCTGACCATCTTTGTTTGCTTTCAAGAAATGTCCATGTGGAACAGATGAATGTCTGCTGTACCATCTCTGTCTTACATTTGTCACTACATGAAAAGCACCCACAGACTTTCTGGATGTCTTACACCTTCTATTAGCAGAACAAGAGGAGACAGCTTAGGTCCTGTGTAAGGGTGCTGAGAGAACACACGCTACCTGTGACGGTTCTGACAGCTGGTGCAGTGCTGAAAACAAAGCAGATGGATGTTTCTGGAGACAGCAAACTCCTAGGGTAAATAAAGTATTTGTAGAGAGAATACAAAGGAAGTGCAGGTTGCAGTCATGTACATGAAGTGAAGTGTGACACATCCCAAATCTCAGGCAAAAACAAAAGCTTCCCCCAAATGACACATAACTTCAGATTTTAATTTTATTTATCTATCTATATATTTATTTATCTCACTGTTACACACCTCTAACTTTCTGATTCAGAGAAAAAAACACAGGCTAAACACAAAAAAAAAAAAGAATAAAGGCTCTCTGGATTTTTTTTAATATTATTCGTAAAACTAGAAATTAACAATCTTGAGTTTATTATATTCTTGCCTCAGCATGCAGGCTAAAACCTTTCAAATAGATGAATGTTTTGGCTGAGTTTGCCAGGGCAACAAACCTTTTGGTAGTGATGTAAGCCACTCTTTCAGTCCTATTGTGGTTTACCCATCTCTAATGGACAATGTGAGTAGGCAGAATAGGATAAAACAGGTTTCAATCCTCTAAATCTGTAAAAGGAAAGGAACCCAAGGATGTCTGGGTTGGTCTTGTGGTCAGAGAGAGAAGGTACACACCCATCACACAGTAAACATCTGGACTGCATCAAGCTGTCCGGGTGGAGAGGGCAAAAGTAGTTACTGAAATTTTTCATGAAAGATTAAATGTCTTCCTACTTTTTCAAGTGTAGCCATACTAAGGTGCCTTAAGTTTATACTTGCAGCTATTTAGAAAGCTTAAGTTACTCATTTTTAGGGCTAGCTATAGAATACTGATTTCATTTTGCAGCAACAACAATAATAATAAGGTTTCAGTATTTTATTTACATTTTGAGGCAGAACAAAATTAAAGTGTCTTGAATATACTGCTGTAGGGAAGCAAAACCCTGCAACAGCCACACACAATACACCACAATGACTTTGCAGGTGGAAAATGTATGTAGAAGGAAGCCAAGTGGTTTGATTTCCGTAAATAAATGTTATTGACCGTCTTCATCCTGCCCTCAGCTACACTTTCTCAGCTTCCTGCTCAACTCTAGCCACTTGTGTGATGTCACAGGAGCTTTCACTTGGTGCAATTTTAGCTGGAGTGATTTGAGTCTGGAGACAGATGTGTGGGAGATGGTAGAGCAAACCCAATGGTGCACAGCACGAAAGGCGGGCACATGTTTCACCTGAGGAAGCCTTTACTGCCACGCTGCTTTGTACTGATGGTGAACATCATCGCTGATGTGGGCTGAGGCAAAATATATGAGTCTGCTGAGACCTGGTGACCTTGCCTTTCAACTGACGATGTCTGTTTCTGTACTCTGTGCCCCAGAGGACACTCTCTCTGTTCTTCTCCAATAAATTTAACACTTGCATTAAAATCTCTGCAGCTCTTTCTGCTGGGAGCTGCGTGTAAGCACTGGGATTGTCCTCTCCTTCAGAAGGGCCCCCAAACAGGAGAAAAAGAGACCTTTCTGCCTGACCTTGGGTTGAGATGTTTAATCTCCAAGAGTTTCCGCTCCCCCCACCGCCGTGTGAAGCGGGGATAATAATAGCTGCCCTATCACTGGGTGGTGTGGGGATTAGCCTGCTGGTGCCCGCCAGCCTCTCCGGCACCCCGCTGACAAGGGGCATGGGGACAAGCAAAGCTCTTCACCATGTCATGTTGATTAGGATAAAATAAACCATGAGAACGATGATATCTGGCTGCGGGAGGGCTGGGGCGCAGCTTGCCTGCCCACGCCGTAGTTCTCACCGGGTGCACCGGGTGCAAGGCGGAGTGATAAGGTTGGTCCCATCTCTGTGAGGACACCTGGGGGCCGTGCACATCACCGCGACCTCCCGTGTGAATACAGAGAGATTCAAAGCAGTTCATCCATGGCTGTGGGAAATGGAGGAAGGAAGGGAGGCAGGGAGCAGGAGATGAGGAAGCCAGAGCTGTGAGTTTCAACATCTGCAGTGACCCAAGGCTCATGCTTGCATGGGCCCAGCTGGATGCAGAGGGTGGGTGGTATGTGTGTTTTTTGTGGCTGTGGGTAAAGTGTCAGCATAGGTTTGTGCCAGGACAGACCTGACCTAGAGGCTAGGATTCCTAGAGGAATGTCCATCTACCTTGTGTAGACTCATTACATTATTTCTTTCACTGATGACATTGTTTTGGTTTGAGGTTCTTTTTCCTTCTTTCTCCTCAAGCAACTAGTCCTAAAAGGAAAACAGTCTCTCCACCAAGAACCTCATCTATCAGTGACACAACCTAACACTTTATATTTTATTTATAAAAAATAAAATAAAAAATTGAAATCTCATATGTCAGTGTTTGGTGGGAATTTCTGCATTTGCAGAAGACTTGCATAGCTCTATTCACACAATCACTAGCCTGTTACTTCATCTGTGTGAGCATGGCCAGGACCCAATGTGAAATTTCTCATGATCTAAATCAGAACCACTCAAATATCACTGTAATTGGGATCCAGATGTGAGCAATTTTCTATTTTTTTTTCTTACACCTCACTGTGTCCATAGGATAAGACACTTCCCTCCTCTTTGTGGCTGTTGTTACTTGCTGGAGCAGCTGCGCTTGCAGTGTCCAGCTGGAGCAGCAGTGTGCTGGGCTGGCAGAGCAGAGCTGGTGCAATGCTTGCAACAAGTGCTCAACCGATCTCTTATTCCAGGCTCCGGTCACCATTTGAATGTGGAAGCAGAGAGGTGGTACCGTGTAGGTGAGCAGGCCATGTGTGACACCAGGAAAAGCTTTGCAGGTGCTACCATTTATTGTTGAGGGAAATGTACACTGCTCTGCCTCACTACCCTGAAGTTTGGATTAAAGTAGAAATGACGGTGGAACAACAGTATCACTTAGAAGATGTTTCTAGAGCCAGACTCAAGGGGTTTTCAAATCCTTGTTATTTGGCTCTTATTAATACATCTTTAAAGTGTTATTCCTCTGGTCCTTTAAAGTGTTTTCTATAAGCTGCTCAGTGGGATGGGTTCTATATCTTTTATTGGGCTTAATATAATACAACCTGACTCAGCTGGGACTTTAAGTTTTTTTACTGAAGTACGTTTTTTTAAAGAGAGAGAGAGCGTTAAGCACTCAGCTTTGATGACAAATCACAATTAGTAGACTTAGTCTCTTTCTAGTACCTGTAAGACCTTTGGGTAGAGGCTAGCAAACTTTATGGCAGCATTCAGTGGCTTACTAACATGCTTTTGAACAGCAGTATCATCCTAATCATGTCTTACAGAAAGGCAGGAGTTGGCTATGTCCATTCTGTTGCTACAGGATAGCTTGTGACTGTATATGGCATGGCTATGAGTATCTACAGTTCAGCTACAACTTCTGCTTAGCGAATAAGCTCCTTTCATTTTGGAGAGAAGGCAGAATGAATCTTTGCCAACCTGATGTTATACAGACCTGGTGAATCTCAGGGATGTCTCCCATGTTTCAGGTTTCAGGCAACATATGACAACTGAAATATTTCAAAATGACAGGTATTTTTGTACATATTTGACCAACAGGATACATGTATTCGTGGCATGTACCAGCGCCAAATATATTTGTCCATTCGTGCAACTTCCTGCATCTAATTTACAGCCCTCTGCTTCAGGCTGTGGGGGATATTGAAAAACTGTTCCTGTCACTGAGAAAGGAGCCATACGTTTTTCAGCATTGCTCTGTATTTTTTTTTCTGGTGACTTCATAGTCCAAATAACTCATCAGCAGTTGGGTTCCTTCCTGGTAAGAAGTGATTAATTTAGTATGCCTGCTTCTTGATTTACTGGAAGGAAGATTTTATCTGGGTGATTTCTGAAAACCATTTGTTTTGCTTAGGCAGCATGGGAAGATAGACTTTTTTTTGTGTGGCTACGCTGCAGTCCATGCAGAGGCACCCACTAGGCCATCCTGCTACCCACAGGAAGGTTGGTCCTTACCCGTACGCCTCTTGAGGGACTTGGCACAGAGGCTGAGTTTGTGGTAACAGAAACTCTGTGCCCTCATTCATTCCCATGGGAGGTGAGGCAATGCACAGAGGGTGGGAGAAGATGGGTCTGGCAGCCAGGGTGATGGTGCATGGGGGAGAGCGGAGGAGAGCAGTGAATGGAGCCTGAGCTGGCACCTTGGCCTAGCAGGGCTTGGCTGGAGGCCCGAGTCCCTTTCAACCTGATCTGTGTGAGAGAGGCTGGATGTGGCAGACCGCTGGCTGGAGGGGTGCCAGATCCCACCATGCCTCTACGGGATGCTCTGGGAGAGAAACCCCCTGACCCTGGGTCAGGCACAGTGGCCCCAACAGCTGCCCTGGCCCCACTGGGGGCTGAGTTCACAGCCGTGGCTTTAACCCTCCTGCAAATCCCTCCTTGGCCACTGTAGCTGCTTTTGGCAGCATTACAGCTCTCAAATCCCTCTCAACATTCTCTAACAACCATGATGAGGTGCCGAAACATGGAAGCTGAAATCCCGGCATTATTGTTCTCCAGCGATGTAGACTTGCAAGGGAACAGTCCTTGAAAACATCTGGTGTTGGGTTGGGAATTAGGACCAGATATGACTTTACAATGACCAGATTATTGCACATGACACCGTTGCCAGCAACAGGGAAGTCCTTGTTCTGATTTCATCAAAAACAACACAAAAATCTCATTCTTTTCTCTTTCTCTTTTTCTTTCTTTCTTTCTTTCTTTCTTTCTTTCTTTCTTTCTTTCTTTCTTTCTTTCTTTCTTTCTTTCTTTCTTTCTTTCTTTCTTTCTTTCTTTCTTTCTTTCTTTCTTTCTTTCTTTCTCTTCTCTTTCTTTCTTTCTTTCTTTCTTTCTTTCTTTCTTTCTTTCTTTCTTTCTTTCTTTCTTTCTTTCTTTCTTTCTTTCTTTCTTTCTTTCTTTCTTTCTTTCTTTCTTTCTTTCTTTCTTTCTTTCTTTCTCTTTCTTTCTTTCTTTCTCTTTCTTTCTTTCTTCTCTCTTTCTTTCTTTCTTTCTTTCTTTCTTTCTTTCTTTCTTTCTTTCTTTCTTTCTTTCTTTCTTTCTTTCTTTCTTTCTTTCTTTCCTTCTTTCTTTCTCTCTTTCTTTCTCTCTTTCTTTCTCTCTTTCTCTCTCTCTTTCTCTCTTTCTTTCTCTCTCTCTCTCTCTCTCTCTCCTTCTTTCTCTCTTTCTCTCCTTCCTTCCTTCCTTCCTTCCTTCCTTCCTTCCTTCCTTCCTTCCTTCCTTCCTTCCTTCCTTCCTTCCTTCCTTCCTTCCTTCCTTCCTTCCTTCCTTCCTTCCTTCCTTCCTTCCTTCCTTCCTTTCCTTCCTTCCTTCCTCGCTCTCTCACTCTTAGCACATGTCTGCCTTTCTCTGAAGACTGTATCTTAATCTGGATAAACTGAGGAAAGAATCAATTTTCTGTGATAAGCCTGGAGTAAAAATAAATAATTATTTCCTATATCCTGCAGAAATGTCATGGCTATGCGTGTCACTGTAACAGTTAACATTTACAGTTGACTCTGTTCCAAGCCCGGTGTCTCTGCACACTGCTACAGCTGAGAATGGGAAAGATGACACATAAGGATTTTCTGTATTCTGCTTAGTAAGACAGTATCTAATGAGAACAAATGCTCTAATGAGTACGAGTGTTGCCAATCAACTCTTCCTGTAAGGAAAAATAAAAAGTACTGATCCATCTTTGCTGTGTTACACCTTTCAGAAGTAGGTAAATAAGAAATCCTTGTCCTACTGATATGCTTACCCTAACAAAATAGAAATTAAACTTTGTTTAACAAAGCCAGCGACACTGTGACACATAATTGAGTGTTGGGGATTTTTTTTTTTTTTCACACATTGTCCATCTTGCTCTGTAGGAATACTGAAACTTTAAGTATCACCTTAACTGTTTGGAACTGATATCCTTTAGGTGCTTAGAGGTTACTCATGCCAGTATCTCCTCCGGCGTTGATAACAATTCACCTCTGACTCTCAACAAGAGGGTTTTCCTTAGAATAAAAGAGCTAGTAATTATCTTGGAAGATAATTCTGCTTCTGCCTTGTGATTATCTGCTTTGCCTCATTTTTTCCCCAGTTATTCTTCCTCCTTCCTCGACAGCCTCTCTTGCCCAGTGAGTCTTTCTCACTAACAACACTTCCCAGAAACATGGTGCTAAGCGAGGTATGGTATTGGGAAACAGAGGCAAGTTGCCAAGGTAGTCTCTTGTCATGCAAATACAAGCGTTGGGTGTTCCCAGAACTGGAAGTACATTGGTACCAAGTACATTGAGTCCAAGAGGCACACAAAGATCTGGAAAGAATTATTTCCCATTTTAGTGGCCATTTGTTTAAGAAATTAAGGATCATATTATCTGTAGAAGTAAATTGGCTAATTCCATCAGATTTATATAGAAACCTGTAGAAGATATCAGTACACGGCTAACAACCAGCAGGGATAATGCCACAAGGGTTAACCAAAGCAGTAGAGTGTCATGTTCAGCTTAGTTACATATAGAAACCTGAAATGTTTCATTCTTCGAGAAGAGCCAGCCCAATACTGGAAACATATTTTTCCTCATTTTTGCTGACTTTGTTCCAATCATGATACTACACCATTTGTTCTTGGATTACCTAGCTCAAAATTCACCAACGGAGAATTCATGGAAGAAAAAAATTTCCAGTTCTCACCCGTGATGACATTTGTGCCACAAAATATTTGCATGCTGAATGAATCAGAACAAATACCCTTTGTATTATCTCACTGTTCATAATTAGCTCCCAGCAGGCTTATCTGGTACCAAAGACTGTGAGCTGTTTGAAATCCATGTGGGCAGCGGAGAGGCAGGAAGAAATGTCATAGAAAATTCCAAATAATAAGTACCTTTGGAAAACAGAGACATTGACAGATGAGATAAATTTTGGGTGAAACTATGATTTTTTCCATGAAAATGCCTATCCTTTTGTCAGTTCAGGATTTTACTCTGTATTTCTGGAGTGATGGTGTACACTTCCTACCAGCTGAAATGGGACTGTTAATGTTTGAATGTGGATGAGAAAGGACAAGCTTAATTTGTTTGTCTCAAATAGTTCCAACCAACTATAGATAAGGGCACCTCCCACTGCAGATACCACAGAGCAGAACTGGGTTTTTGGGTTGTGGCACTGGAACGATTCTTCATGATCTGTGAATGTAATTTAAAAATCATAGATATTTTACTGGAGAACAAAAAATTAATAAAAAAATCTTCTGTCTTCTGAGAAAAATAAGATCTGAGCTGGTCTCTTGGAATTAAGCAAGACCATTCCTGCTAGCTCACCTGTCTGTATTTCTACTGTATTACAGTAACAAGAAATAGTATATTGGTTTTTAATATTGCAGGAATTTTCAAAGCCACAATACACACATTACTCAGACTACTTTATATCAAATCTCAGTGGGATTTAAGCTTCTAATTCATTTTCAGTCCTTTGAAAGTCCCTATTGAAGACAAAAAGGTTATTTTTAATGTTCTGAAATCTAATTTAAAAACATTTTCCAGTTAAACACAGTATTTCAGATATACAATCAAAACAGAGATTAAATAATGTAATTTTAGCTTTATCTTGATATTTGTTGTCCATTATTGTTACATTAAGGAAGAGAAAAAAGAGAGAAAAAAAAATAAGAGACAGAGAGAGAGAGAGAAAGAAAGAAAATAAAGGCAAGAATATCCCAGGAAAACAGAAACAAATAGACAGCAAAATAAAAAATAAATAAAAATAAAAATAAATCCCTCAATAAGCTGTTATTACATTTTATCTAAAACAGCAAGAGAAGATGAAATAAATTTTCTGTTCAGGGAACAATTTTACAAATTACCACTTAGGTTTTTATGTATTGTACAAAATATTAAGAACTTCCCAGATGAGATATTTCATGCATGTTTTGGCTCACATGGCTGAAAATTTTTGGGCAAAACTTCAACTGGTTAAAATGGATGAAATGATCATTTTCGTTCTGGTTCTTTTATGCTAATAAGTGTTTGAAGGCCCAAAGAGGGATGTATTTACACGAAAGAAATTTCCGAAGCTCAAGAGGCTTTGGCTTCTGAATTGTAGTAGGCAGAATAGCTCAGCCTAAACTAAAGGTGATAAATGCTTATAGTTTTTAACTTGGTTTCTTTCAGTGGCAAAAGTATAAAAGTCCAGCATACTGCTAGACAACTTGGATGTTCCTTGTTTTAGACTTATACTGCTTTAGGCAACTTTGTGATAAAATAGATGTAGATCTGTTAACATTTTGCAGTGTCTTTTGTCAGAAGTGCCTACAAATGAAATCTTGAAATCATAGGCTCTTTTGTTATCCAGACTTCAATGCACATGTTGTTTAGATGAAAAACTGGCATACTGCAAGTTTCCCATTTAATTTATGTAAAGTCTTCATTCAACCAGCTGGATTCTTTTTGCTGAACATTACAATACTTGCTAAGGGGAGAGCTGGAGCCAAGAACTGGAAAAACAGTTGACCCAAATAAGCAAGTTATCTAGACCAACTAAAAGGGAAATATAAATACCTTACATGGCTGGGTGAGAGAGAATCAAGTTAGAACTGTTTGGGATAGCCCAAATGTACTGTGAAGATGACTGCCAAAATGTAATGTTCTTTTGTGCCACGGTATGCATGCTCATGTTTAGTCCTGGTACCTTTTCAGAGCTTAGGAATAAGTAAAAGACTAGTGCTGTGGAGGTATTTCCTATGTGGAGCAAGGAAGATCTGGAGAGAATTGATCTTTGACCTGTGTCTTGAAACTTATCAGTGAGGTTTGCTTGTAGTTCAGATAATGCATCCCAGCACGCCTTTTACGGCACACATAAGGGCATTCTGAAATCATTTGCAGACATCACTAGACTGAACTAGGTAAATCTCTTTATTTTGTCTTCTGCCTGACTCTTCCAGCACAATGATCTCAGGGACTGTGCTTATCACTTGTGGCCGCAGATGCTCTTGTTTCTCCATCTTGCAGGGAAGTCCTGGCCTGTAGCTGTGCTTTGCCTTTCACCTTGTGTCTACACAGTTCTTATCACTAGCCTCTTATGATAGGTCATGTGAAAGGGTTTCCAAAAGTCCAGATAAAATTCAGCTAAATCTCCTTTAGGACTTGTTCTGAAAACTAGAAAAGCAATTTCCCCTTTCATGAATGCATTTTGATTTTCTATTATGAAATGTCTGGGATGTTTGATTTTTGTTTAAAATCCTGTTTAAATTTGTTCATACTAATAAAGTGAATCATGATAAAGCATGACGTGGTTTTAGTCATTTTAAAAAAATTAAATTTCATTAGTGTTTTTAAGGGAAAGAAATCATGCAACTAACTATGGTAGCATGAGTTCATGTGTGACTGAATTAATGGAGTAAATCATCCTCAGAAAGCAATTTTTAGTCTTGACAGTTTTACTTAAAATTCTGTATTTTGACTTAGGAAGGCCTTTCCTCAATCCCATCTCACAACAGTGGTGCAGTTGACAAGAAGAGTGTAAAAATAATGCACATTGCTGAGATCCTCTTGTCTGACAAGATGTCAAAAATGTTATCTGTTGCTTTGGAAACATTCAGTAAGGAGCTTAATGCCTTTTTTTTTTTTTTTTTTTTTTTTTTTTCCTACTAATACCTTATTATTAATTACTAGCCGCTTAATATGAGAAAGCTGTGTTATTGATGAGAAAGACAAGAATATCCATCTTTGTTTACATCTGATATATTACGCTTTATATTTTCATCAATTTATTTTTGGAGCAGCATGGGAAGTACACTAAAAGTTGTATAGACAGAGGCAGCAAGTAGCTAAGGTAGGTTACACTTTCAGAAAGTATATGAGAAAAAATAAACACAAAAACTGTTTGTTATTTTAGAGTTGAATGGGCTGAAAAACTAAACATGATAAATAAACATGAGTGGTTAATTATCTGTCTAGTTAAAAATAAAAGTGAAGGTGAGCATGTGAATAAGGGTTTAGCCACACCATGGATGCATTTGTAGTGCTATTATATGAGGCTGATACTTCTGTCATCTGGCATTATCACTGTCATAGACTTAGATTCTTTAGGGAAAAATCCTCTGCAGAGTAAAACTGAAAGAGTTTAGGATACTGAAATCTCTGGTCATAAGTCATAATGGTGACAGCACACAATTTTCTACTTTAACTTAGAAGGACCTGAAAACATCCTCTTAGTCTTCTCCCCAGCTAACTGTTCATTTATGAATCCATTCAAGCTCCGGATCTTGAAGAGTGTTTTAAATGATTTATTCTCCAGAAGAATGCTTTACTGTGCCTATCACTTGGAATAGGGTTTGCTGTAGGAAAATAATTGAAATAAATAGCCTACTATTATGAAAATGGCCAGGGAATGGTAGTTGAACAGACTGTAAAAAGTGGAATTGTAGGGTTCAGGATTACCTGCAGCTTTGGTATTCAAAGGCTTTCTTTCCAGTCTTTGTTGTGTGGCTGTTCATAAATCATTGGAATATCTACCTTATCTTGTGCAAGTCAGGCTTTTAAAAAGGAAAAAAATATATACATATGTATTAAATATGTTTTTTGTTTGTTTGTTTGTTTGTTTGTTTGTTTTTTCCAAACACCGTGTTATCCCTATCTAACTCTCTGCATTAAAAATGTCTCTGCTAGATTCATGGTACCACAGAATCCAGTATAAAATTGGAATCAAACCACAATTTCTCCCCCAAAACTTTTATATGTTTAGTTTTAATGTAATATATCATAAACGTAGTTGTGTGTTTCCATTATCCTAGGCCAAAATTTGATCAAGATATATCAGAAAGGTTTTAGGGTGTAGATATTGCTTAGCTGTCAAACTTCACCTTGGTTTCCTCATGCAGCTTCTTCTGAATGGTTGCTTTCATTTCAGGATTTTGACTTCTTGGGAAGCTGGAATTTCCTGCCAGTTTTGTGTTGCAGAGAGGAAGGGGGAGTTGTTAGGCATTCTTACATGAAGAGTCTTTCAAGTCAGGAGTATTTATGAGCAAGAGTCATCAGTATAAATCAGTGCAGCTTTGTTTGTGCTCAGATATTTGCAGTTCACAAAAACCTGGCATTTTAGCTATCATTTTCGTTCTTGTTTTCCTTCTGAAATATAGATATGTAGATTTTAGCTGGGGTGAAAAGACTGAGCTCAATTTTCCATCATCCCCTGACTTCAGACATTTGCATATATGAAAAATGAGTTTCAAACAGGCTTCTTGGTGTTCCTCGTACATTCATATTTTGACAATTTTGTTACGGTGCATTACATACCAAGATCCAGCACACCACACTTCTACTGCTATCCTTCTGCTATCCTGCTTGTGAGTTGGAACCTGTTTTTCACCTCATTCATGTCATCAAGGCACTTTACCTTGATCAATCAAAGTGAAATTAAGGTTTAATCACAGTAGGCTAATTTTTTCTGACCATTTACTCACTGAGACATAAGTGACTTTTCCACTAAAATTCTCTTTTCATGTTTGTAACATTGGCTCTGAAAGACTTCTCCTTGCTTGCTCACCCTGCATTCATGACTGCCAGGTCTCTGGCTTTGTCTGGTTCTTCAGCTGCTCAGAATGTTTCAGATTGTTCTGTTATTTAAAAAAAAAAAAAAAAAGTATTTTATTTTAGTTTTTTCCCAAGTGTGTAGTTCTATTTTGGAACAAAATCCACTTCAGATATGCAACTTTTTGCATGAGGGAGAGAAAGAAGTCTAGCTCCTGTCAGGTCAGCTCTAATCATAACTGGTGTTTCATTAGAACCTGTTCTGGCTGCAGACACCTTGTGTGGTTTCAGCTGCTACAAAGTTCATGCCTTTTCCTGGACACAGCGACTCTATGCCATAGAGTAGTCACTGAGAAAGAGGAGAACAAAACTTCAGAGTTCTCTTTTTGAAGTCTGTTCCTGTGGAGTGAAGAGAAGCTTGGAGCATAAAAGCTAATTAGCTTCCTCCTATAGCAAGAATTACATTTGACTAGGTGGTCTGCTTTTTCTGGATACCAGTTGCTCATAACAAAACTACAAAGTCTTAAAACAATTTTTCTCAATGATACATGTGGCCGGCCTAGTTCTCCAGTATCTCAGAGAATCATGTATATGACTAATCCGGGTAAGAAACATTATTCAAGCTTACTGGCTGCATTGGCCCTTGGAAAATGCATATATATATATATAAAAATTTGATCAATATATCAGTTACATAGAAGTTATGCCATTATGCCACTGCAGTTCTTTACTGCTGAGGAACCCTATTGCAGGGCAAGGCTCTGTTCCTAGTGGTGTCTGTTGTAGTTCAATGAAGAGTTCTGATTTATCTAGCTCAGTTTACAGTGATATTTAATCCAGAGAGCAGTGTGTGTTGGGTTTTAACCAATGAAGCAATGATGATCGAGGACCTGAGTACTTTGGAAATCCGTATGTGCTCTTATTCCTAAAGTTGTTTAAACGCCTAGATCTCCAGATAAATTTGCATTATGAGCAAATATGATACAACATAAGATGTTCCTTGACATAATTTTTTCATTTTATCTTGCAACAGTGATTTGGCACAGCCACCATCTGTTCCTGACAAAATTAAAACATAACCATCAGACGGGGCATTGTTCAAACAGCCTTATCATGGTCACTTGGAATTACAAACCCGCCTGTAGATCTGGTTCTTTTGCCACATTTTTAACAGATGTTTTAATTTTAAAATGTTAGAATTTAGGCGTCTCCACAGCATCTCTAAAATGATAATTCATATCCCTCTCTGCATGCATTTCTCTGAGAGACAGCTGGGGGCTTGACATTTGAGCTCTTCTTGAGAATAGATTGGTAAGGTTATGCTGTAGTTTGCGTGTCCTTCATTATTCCAGTGCAAGTGATGAAAGCTTCAAGTAACAAAAGAACATTTGGTAAACAAAGGCCAGCTGACTTTTGTATGAAGAGCAGATCTGCCTTTTTGTCCCAGTTAGGCACAATGTGGTAGCCAACTTGCTATTTGCAAAGAGCCTGGGGCTGGCAAACCAAAGAGACTCATGCGCTTTCTCAAGATGATGTTTAAGAGCAGAGAGCTGCAAGAAATTAGGTTTTTGCCTGGGACAGTGGCATATCTTCTGAAGTTTAGCTGTGTTACCTTCCCACTGTTGCTCTACATCACTGAGGATTTCTTCCGTCCTCTGCACTGGCAAAGAAGGGGTTGTGGTTCACAAGTTCACCCCACAGTGAAAGAGAAAATAGTTGTTCTAGCCAAATGAGCATTATTGTGTGGTCTTCTCTCATCTGCTTACTACCTCAGACCCTGATTAGAGACAAGCAGCCATGTATTTTTCTCCTATTTGATTGAATTTTGACAATTAGACATAACATTTATGCAGGTTGGCAGCAGCTTTCCTGGTTTGGTTTATTCTCTACCCCCTACCTAATCATAATCAAGTCTTGCTTTTAGTAGAAATGTCCTCTTTCATCTCCATTTTCATGCTTGCCTAGAAAAATGCACCCTTTGTCAACCAGATGTAATAGAAAAGAGAAACATTCTCCTATTTCTGGTCTCTTTAATTTTCTTACAGTGAAGAAGGGAGAGAGAGAAAAAGAAAGAGATCTACTTAACTTGTGCAGAATTTGCTGGTGTTGTATTTAATTAATCCTAGCATTTCAGTCACCCGAGCCTTTCGAAATGTAAAGAGCCTGAGGAGGGAAAGACTTTCATTTACTGTTTGTGTCATTTGTAATTACGCCATTTGATTTCCCTCGTGGCCTCACAGTTTTCCTTGACTCTCTCTTGCAGGCTGCTTGTGGAAAGGAGCCCACCAAGTAGAAAACAAAAGAGCAAGAAACAATGGTCAAAGAAAACCAAGTCCTGAGAAAACAAAATCAATATTCTTTCTTCAGTGTTAGAGTTAGCAAAGCAGCAATGTGGAATATCTATCCTGTAGCCCTCAATTATTGTCATTTTTCTGTCAGAAAGGAAGAAAAATACAGGCAAATAACCTAGTAGGTGTGCCAATTTCAGGTGAAATGCTACATCTATTAGAGTTAGAAGGAATAGTGTTGCTTGAGTTATCCTCTAAGAATTTCCTGGTGATAATCTAACATCTGAGGGAAAAGAAAGGTTACATGTGAAAATGAAACTGGTGGGGGTGGGAGGCTTCCAAGTATACTATGAAAATCATTATTACCACAAAACAGGGCACTGTTCTAAATGGATTCATGAGACTATATTTGTACCTTTGACTTGAATTATAGTGGAAATTTTGTATCAGTTGAAGAAGTGACCCTAGATATGAAAAGCATTTTGGTCCTTTGTGGGTCCTGTTGACAATATATTTTAGGAATTGACAGTTGTCAGATTTATCCTCAGTACAATATACTCACTCGTGGGCATCCAGAAACTCTTAAAACCAGGGATCAGAGTGTTTTAATTCTGCTTGTGTGTGTTTCAGATTTACATGCTTCCTCATGCCTTCAGTAGACGCACTCTTCTCCTCCTGTAGGATGCAGCTCTCTCTCTAGTCCACATGCACATGCTTGCCAAAGCATGTTGCTAAACTGCTTCCATTAGTATTGTAAATCACAAGGACAGCTAAGATTAGTTAGCACTTTTGGAAGAGGGATAGTATTCAATTGGACATACTTCTAGTCATTCCCTATCATCTGGTAACATCTGAAGCATTTGTGAATTGTAAATTTTGTAGACATGAATGTTGGATGAGAAGTATCATTCTTTATGTTTAGAGAGAATAGAAAAGTTTTCTATTCTCTCCAAAACAAAAGTTTTCATGTATTTTATTTTGTAATAGGGAATGGTAATGCCTTTTCAGAGATTTTAAAAAAAAAAAAGGGTCTTATTTTTATTTGCAGATCTGGTAACTTACATTTTTATTCCAAGCATTGAAAACAACAGACTGTTGGAATAGAACATTTTTGGAAGTAAAGCTGATTTAGAAATCCCAAGCAAGTTTGTTACAGGTGGGTGTGCAATACAGAATAACAACTTTGAACATGGAAATGGCCAAGAGTTGCAGCAGCAGAACAACAGAATAACATAGTACATGACAATTATATTTATAATCTGTGATAATGTAATAAAATGTCTTCTTAAAGCTATCCTGCTCTGAGTTATTATTTTTTTAAATGATGAAATACTGGAGTTCTGAGTTTAAACCATTTAGTGCTTGGCTAGAAGACTTTTGAGCAGATCCCTTTCCTTCAGCAAATATAACCCTATCTCTACATATTAAAACATAACTCTAAGTTATGTTTAGTTTATGTTTAGAATAGTCTTTACATTATATAGTGCTAACTAATGGTCTATTGATGGTCTTCTCTGTTCTGGAAAAGGAGCTGGGTAATGTATTCCTTTCCTGTTTTGAGCTCCTAGGCCTTTTTTGCATGCTTAATGCCAAATGCCACTCCCTATAAAACACTGTGTATTCTGACATGGTTGTATGAGAGCAGGTCTAAATCCTCCTCTAAAAAAGGTTCAGGGATAGCTGAGTTGTTCCACCATGCCTGCAGGTGCAAGAGGACACAAAGAGGATGCTCTGATGCAACAGCCTTCCAGGTTCCGTGCTTCCTGGGTGGGACCTGCAGGTGTTAACAATAAATAAAGGCAGCATAAAGGCTGCTGTCTGCTGGCTAAGCACCCTACTGACATTTAGCACCAGGACCACCAGAATGCACTCCATTTTGATCATAACCCTGTCAGCCTGTCTGCTGGGGGCACTGCCTCACCCTAGTGGGCAGAAACTGGGGGAAATGGATAACACCGAATTTGCCATGCAGGGATGTGGAGAGCTTCTTTTTATTTTTGGCACCATTCTGCCTCATTTTGTGCCCACAGAATAATGAAAATGAAATAGGTCAAGTGCAGAGAAGCTGCAACAAAAGGATAGGCAATGTTTAACTTCTGTTTAACTGTATGCATTGAGTACTGGAAGGGAACTCAGAAGATCATCACAGAAAACCTCCCAGACAGACTTAAGTTCATGCATAACTTGATGAGCTGTTTTTTGTTTGTTTGTTTGTTTTTGTTTATTTATTTTGTTTTGTTTCTTTGTTTTGCTTTGTTTCCAGATCCCTAGAAGATGCCTAACTAAGGGTAGAATCACCAAACGAAATATCTCTGTTGATAACTGGACCAGTTTACTTTGACAAAGCCCTTAATTGTTTCTGTGTCAGTTTCCCCATCAACAGAATGGTATCTACAACCAGGGTTATTTTATACTCAATTATTCTAATTTCAAGATTTCTGAAACTGCAAGTTTGAAAAAAAAAAAAGTCAGAATCCATTTAAATATCGTATTAGGAAGCATGGCAAAATAAACCATTTGGTCATTCCTGAGGATCAAATGCTGTAATGCTGTAATGTAGCTTCTAGATCTGGATTTAGAGGGATAAAAGGAAAGTTCAGACATGGCTGTTGCTAAGCTCTAGAGCTTGCTGCTGCATATCTGTGCCAGTTTAATGCTGTCTGACCAGAGCCCACTTAACCTTGTCCGACCCCTGGGCCTCAGGTGGCTTCTGCAGTCCTTGCAGACCAAATGTTGTGTTGCTACCTGGCTCAGACGGGTGATGTTGACACAGATGTGCTCTGAGAGGTCCCGAACATCTTTCAGTTTTGACAGTGTAACTGTTCTAGGAGTGATTTTGGGTTAAGTAGGGACAGGACCTTGCTGCATTTTGGAAGATGTATAATGAATGTGTTATGGGCTAAGAGAAGACAGATAGCTTTCTAGATGGAAATTGAAATTTATCCTTCTGTGCTGGGTGACAATAGACTGCTCAGTCACACATTCATCAATGCTGCTTTCAAACATAGATTTTTTGGAAAAGTGACGGTTGACTTCATGTGTAGCTATAAACATTGGGAGTTATGCCTATCTTGCACAATGACGAAAGTATTCTGAAATATTGGCTCCCAGCTTACACACACACTGAGTAGCCAAAACCTACCCAAATGTCTATGTGAGTAATCTGGAGTTTATTGCCCTTCTTGTAGTAGGACATAGGTGAAAGGCAAGTGTTTCTGTTTAGCTGGACAGAAGACGACCTAGGTTCTTCATCTGCCTCTGCACTGGGCTGCTCTAACCCTGGCCATGCAGAGCCATTGGAAAGACATTTTGCTGTGCTCACCATAAAACTGGGTATCTCTCAAGCAGATGAGGAAATATATTAGATGACTGAAGTATCACAGAAGGGTGATCTAGTCCATGCTCCTTGTTTTTTTTTCCTGCTTGCTCGGATCTGTTCCTCATGTCGCTTTTTGGTAGGTATTTTGTTTTCCTCCATCCCTGCCCCTTCTCTGTATATGCTACACATGTTTCACACTGCTCATCTCAAATCAATGGGATGGTTTTGAAACGAGTGTGTCAGTCCCTAATTGAGCACAGACTATCTGCCTGGGGAAGAATTGCAGGGGAAAACGCTAATGTTAAGGAGGTCCAGAGCCTAACCAAACAAATAGCTAGGTCAATGTTTGCAGGACTTGGGCTGCAGTAGACATATAAACTGTATGGTTGCATATTGCTTATGATGGTGCAAAAACTGGTCTTAAAAGGCTCTTTGTTTCCTCACTTCTCCATCTGGAATCTGAACCCTGAGACTGGAAAAAGGCAGGTGGGGGTGTTGGGCTTGCTAGGACACAATCTGCTGGCTCAGCAAGGAGTTGATAAATGACTCCCCAAGAATAGTGAATTATTTGGTAATGGAATTGAAGAGGACCAAGCTTCCATTCCTGCCCTCAGGTCACAGCACTGGAGCACTTGTCTGTGTATTATATTGTACTTTATTATGACAAGGAGTGATGAGGTCTGTTTGTATATGCACAACTCAGAGCCCCTCACTGAGGCATACTAAATAAATATAATAAACTTGTCATAGGGAGCACTTTTGTGGTTTGTGAACTGTTTTTCCTTTAAAACATATTTTCCAAATGTGAGGTGAGTAGTCCGAATGAGTTTAGGGAATAGCCCCTATTATGATTCTTGTGACCACATATTGAATCATTCTATCAAGTTTTCAAGCCAGCAAGATCATCGCCTCACTGCACAAAAGAGAAAAGAAGGGAAAAGCAAGAAATGCCTTGCTCTGTAATGTTGCACTGGGTTGTGCTAGGAAGAAACTGAAGTAGCATGGCCATCTTAACATCAACCAGATAAAAGTGAGGGTGAAAAATACAAGGTAGGTGGGAGGAAACAATGAAGGAAATTAAACTGATTGGATCTTCCTCCATTTTCAGCCAGATTTTGTCTTTCTGCTCTTAGAGTTCTGCTCTTCCTTGGCATAACTGGGCTTATGAGCTTGGTGTGGGTGGATAGTACTCTCTAGGTTCTCCTAGGGTCTGGGGCTTACTAGCTGAGTTGTCCCATAATGCCCTCTAGACACAAGGCTGGAATATCAGTATGTTTCTTTACTTTTTTTTTTACAGAGACTATTGCACCGTAACCAACCCCAGGATGCATACACTGGTTAACATTGCTTTTATGGTTATGTATGCATAATTTGGCATGACTACATAGCACTTGGTATCAACCAAATGCAAAGTGCTGTGCATCAGTTTTTTTCCTATCATTGCACAGTTTACTCTATCTTCTGTAAACAGTGAACATCTGTGGAGACAAGGATGGTGGTGTTGTCAAGCCAACAGACCAGGATATGACCCGAAGTAGCTAAATTTCAGGGGATTTGTTCTCCCTTGTGAAGAGAAGAGGTCACAGAATCACAGAGTGGTTTGGGTTGGATGACCTTAAAGGTCATATAGTTCCAACTCCCCTATCATGGGGAAGGACACCTCTCACCAGACCAGGTTACCGAAAACCCCATCCAGCCTGGCCTTGAACACCTGCAGGGATGGGGCATCCACAGCTTCTCTGGAAAGCTTGTTCCAGTGCCTCACCACCCTCAGAGTGAAGAATTTCTTCCTAACAACTAAACTAAACTTACCCTTCTTTAGTTTAAAACCATTACTCCTTGTCCTATCACCACACCCCCTGACACAGAGTCCCTCCCCAGCTTTCCTGCAGCCCCCTTTAAGCACTGGCAGGCTGCTGTGCGGTCTTCCCGGGGCCTTCCCTTCTCCAAGCTGAACAACGCCAGCTCCCTCAGCCTGGCTCCATAGGAGAGATGCTCCAGCCTCTTCACCATCCTTGTGACTCTCCTCTAGACTCACTCTATCAGACCCTGTGCTGGGGGCCCCAGAGCTGAGTGCAGGGCTCCAGCTGGGGTCTCACGAGAACAGAGGAGAGGGGGACAATCTTCTCCCTTGCCCTGCTGGCCAAGTTGGTGCTGGTGCAGCCCAGGGTACGGCTGGATTTCTGGGCTGCCAACACATATTGATGGGTCATGTTGAGCTTCTCTTCAACCCACACCCCCTTTAGGTCCTTTAGGTCCTTTAGGCCTTGGGATTGCCCCAGCCCAGGTGCTGGATCTTGCACTTGGCCTTGTTGAACTCCATGAGGCTCACACAGGCCCACCTCTCAGGCCTGCCCAGATCCCTCTGGATGGCATCCCTCCCCTCCAGTGTGTCGACCGCACCACTGAGCTTGGTGTCTTCGTCAAATTTGCTGAGGATGCACTCAGTCCCACTGCCTGTGTCACCGGCAAAGATGTCAAACAGCGCTGGTCCCAGTACTGACTCCTGAGCAACAACCACTCGTCACTGATCTCCACCTGGACATTGAACAGTTGACCACAACTGAGTGTGACCATCCAGCCAATTCCTTACCCACTGAGTGATCCATCCTTCAAATCCATGTTTCTCCAACTATGAGACAAGGATATCATGGAGGACCGTGTCAAACGCTTTGCACAAGTCCAGGTAGGTCCATTTCTTTTACTTTCCAGAGGTTGCTATGAATCCAGACACCAAAATCTTTTCCATGCCTATGGTCTCTTAGGGAAGGATATGATTAAGCTATCAAATTTATGTTAAAAGTTGTTTCTTGGCAGGCAGATTCACATTCTGTGCAGGGAAGTGATGGAATAGGCTGAACACTGCAAGCTCATAAACTTTCCTTAATGAGGAAATCAGTTGAAGCCCTGTAGCCCCAGGCTCATTGTTAGCGATGATGATAATTTTAAATGCCATCTTTGGAATCAAGATTTTATGTCTCTAGTAAATAACAAACAATTCAAATGTCAAATGTCAAAAATGGTTTATTAGTAGGAAGGGATTTTTTTCTCTCTTCTGCAGTGTTACCAGTTTGTGAGAATTAATCATGAGAATTTGGAGTTAATGTTTGTTCCAAAGAGATGAAGATCTGTGTGTCCCTTGGCCTCTTTTATTGCTTGAAAAGGGTGGGGGAAGGAAAAAAAACACATGTAGTTTAATAGGAAATCAAAACTTTTTTGTGAGTGTGTGTGTCTGGTTTGGCGTATTCACGACAGTGATACACATGTAAAATATGCTGGTGGTGCTGCACAGTCAAAAAAGCAGCTTGCCAATGCTGTTAAATTACTATTTATTTCCTCTTAATTCCACTGGGTGTGACATTTATGTCCAAATACATCTATCATTTTGTTGGACTTTTCTTTAGGCCTACTACAGCCCTGAAAGGTTATTTAAGTTTTTACATGTGGGAATGACCAGCTGTGAGGACTTTAGAATTGAAAGGGGTACTTTTATATTTTGACCTGACTTGACTTTGCTTTAAAACAACAATTCTTTTGTGTTTAAAAATAAGTCTTTTTTTTTTTTTTTTTTACTGAATAAATGAAATCATATATAATTTTACCCTTTTAAAATCCCATTGTCTTTATTTAGAGGAAAATGCTGTATATTTTAATCACAGAATTTGTAAAAAACAAATGCTCTCATATGGTATGATGGTATCATCTGGTACATGATCGGCTCCCCTGATTAGTTTATATATGATGTAAATAGATGATATAGACGATGCAGAAGATGTCAAGGAGTCTGGTGCAGCATGTTTGGATTATATTCGTTTATGTTGTGTTGAAAAAGAGATCAATGTCATGCTGTGGAGTTTGAAGTAGGCCAATGCAAATTGGTCTACAAATGAACTGGTCTACACAAATATATCATTTTGCTGAAATGACTGTGTCACTGGATATGCCTACAGCTGTGCTGGAGACACATGCTGACCGCTTCCCACTCAGCTGAGTTGGAGAGAAAAGCCTCTTTCCTTGTGGTGGAGCTTCCAAGTGGCCCTTTCAAGTAACGGAAATGATGTGATATGATGAGGTTCTCATAGAAAGTATTGCATTTGACAGAGCAGCCCATTAATTAATTTTATCTTTTGTATTGACGTACCAGGAGATAGCAGAAATAGCTGTGTCACTGGAAATGTTTATATCCAGATCCTTGAGAAAATGTTGGTGTTTCCCTCCAGTGTTGATGGGAATTATGTGAGTTAATAACTTTCTGGAAGCCTTCTCTGACTGCGGTTAATGAAACACTTGATAATCTTCCTAAAGTCAGTGGTTCCTGTGAAGTAGGAAGCTATGAGTGCACTGTACTGTCAAAGTTGTTTTATTTCTGAACTCCATTGAGTGAAAACTTAGTGTGACTTATGTTTCTTAAGAGGAGCTTAGGTTCTGCTTGTGCAATAGCCAAACAGAATGGTGCACCACAAAGTGAGGGGTTACTTGCTAAGGATTACCTGTGATCAACACACCAAAGAACAGCTTTTGAAATTTTGGAAAAAAAATAAAATAAAAAAATTCTGGAGAAACATTATGTCTTGTCAGGTACTGATCAACTGAAAAAAAAAAACAAAAAAACAAAAAAACACAAACAAACCACAAAACAAACAACAACAACAGCAACAAAGAACAGGTATGCTTGTGGGCACAGAAGCCCTTTGGGTTTGAAACAGTAAAGGTGACTGAAAGCCTAGTACAGATTATTTCTTTGTGTGAGATTTCTCATTTCAGACTTGAAAAAGATTCTCCTTTCACAAGTGTTTTTCTTTTTCTAGCTGCCAGCTGGTCTTGCAGAATGACTATATTTCTCCACACATTTTGCCTTCTAACCTTGGGATATCATGAAAAAGACATTACTTATAAAATATAAGAACTGTAGTCAAGCAACCAACTATTTAGGCTATATTTTAAAACCTTCGAAAAAGGTTTGCCCTCCTAGATCTGTTGCTGGAGAACAGAGAAGGTCTTGTGGGAGACGTGGCAATTGGCAGCTGTCTCGGTCATAGTGACCATGAAGTGGTTGAGTTAAGAATTTATGGTGACAGAAGGAAAACTGCCACCAAAACTTCAGCCCTGGATATGGGGAAAGCAGACTTCATGCTGCTCAGGGAACTAGTCAGCAAGGTCCCCTGGGAAGCTGCTTTTGAAGGTGTTGACGTCCATCAGTGTTGGTCAGTCTTTAAGCACTGCCTCATAAAAGCACAAGATCAGGCAATTCCAAAATATTGGAAGTCAGGCAGGTGGGGCAGAAGGCCAGCCTGGCTGACCAGGGATCTTCTGCCGGAGCGTAGGTGAAAAAAGAAAGTGTATGGCTGCTGGAAGGAGGGCCAGGCAATGAGGAAGGAATACAGGGATGCTGTTCATGTTTGTAGGGAGAAAATTCGTGGGGCCAAAGCCTGACTAGTTGAAGCTGGCCATGTCTGTGGAAGACAATAAAAAAGGTTTTCTTAGATAGGTGAACAGAAAACTCCCAACGGACCCCGAACATGTGCGGGATTTTCAGCTCCACCTGGATCCATACAAGTCCATGGGTCCAGATGGGATCCATCCCAGGGTGCTGATGTCATTGAGGGACCTCTCTCAAGTATTTTTCAATGATTTTGGGAATCTGGAGAGGTCCCAGTAGACTGGAAGCTGGCAAATGTGCCAATTTTCAAGAAGGGTAAGAAAGAAGACTCTAGCAATTACAGGCCTGTCAGTCTCATGTCAGTGCCTGGTAAAATTATGGAGAAGATGATCCTTGAAGTTATTGAGGCACACCTGGGGGACATGCTGTCATTGGTCCCAGCCAACATGGGTTCATGAGGGGTTGGTCCTGCCTAACAAACTTGATTTCCTTTTAAAATAAGATCACCCATCTAGTCGATCAAGGGAAACCAGATGATGTGATATTGTTGGACTTCAGCAAGGCTTTTGACAAAATGTCCAGCATATGGTTAAACAAAAACATCATTCGATGGGTGAACAATTGGCTGATGGGCAGGGCTCAAAGGGTTGTGCTAAATGGGGCCACATCTGGCTGGCAGATCGTCACCACTGGGGTCCCTCAAGGCTCAATTTTAGGGACAATTCTCTTAAATGTTTTTACAAATGATTTGGATTTAGGACTAGAAGGTGTTCTGAGCAAATTTGCCGACGACACCAAACTTGGAGGAGTTGTGGACTCAGATGCAGGTGGAAAGGCCTTGCAGAGAGATCTGGGCAGATTGGAGAGCTGGGTGATCACCAACCACATGAAGTTTAACAAAAGAAAGTGCCAGGGCTTGCACCTGGGAGAGGGCAACCCTGGCTATATGTACAGACTGGGTGACAAGATGCTGGAGAGCAGCCCCACAGAGAGGGATCTGGGGGTTGTGGCTGACAGCAAGCTGAATATGAGCCAGCAGTGTGCCCTGGCAGCCGGGAGAGCCAACTGTACCCTGGGGTGCATCAAGCACGGCATTGCTAGTTGGTCGAGGGAGGTGATTGTCCTGCTCTGCTCTGCGCTTGTGCGGCCTCACCTCAAGTACTGTGTGCAGGTCTGGCAACCAGCATAACATAGAGGACGTGAAACTGTTGGAGAGTGTCCAGAGGAGGGCAATGAAGATGGTGAAGGACCTAGAGGGGAAGACCTATGAGGCTGAGGTCACTGGGCCTGTTCAGCCTGGAGAAGTGGAGGCTAAGGGGAGACCTCATCGCAGTCTACAACTTCCTCGTAAGGGGGTGTCGAGAGGCAGGAGACCTTTTCTCCATTAACACCAGCGACAGGACCCGCGGGAATGGAGTTAAGCTGAGGCAGGGGAAGTTTAGGCTGGACATCAGGAAGGGGTTCTTCACAGAGAGAGTGGTTGCACACTGGAACAGGCTCCCCAGGGAAGTGGTCACTGCACCGAGCCTGACTGAATTTAAGAAGAGATTGGACTGTGCACTTAGTCACATGGTCTGAACTTGGGTAGACCTGTGCGGTGTCAAGAGTTGGACTTGATGATCCTTAAGGGTCCCTTCCAACTCAGGATATTCTATGATTCTATGATTCTATGATCCTTATGGGTCCCTTCCAACTCGGGATATTCTATGATTGTATGATTCTTTTTACAATACCTAGGTGTATCTTCAGTGTCCATCATGCTGATTATATTGCATTACAGAAGCTGAAGGAAAACTACTTTTCAGCTAGTCAAGTGTCATCAAATACATGTGGAACCTAAATGGACCTTATAATGTATGTGGAAAACACTCATCAACTCTGACCAGAATGAACAATGGTGTTGAAGTAAAACAAGAGAAAATGCAGGAAAAAACAGGCTGAAAAGGACTGCCCAGGGAAGTGGTTGAGTCACCATCCCTGGAGATCTTTGAAAGACATTTTCATGTGGAGCTTAGTGATATGGTTTACTGGAGGACTTGTTAGTGTTAGGTCAGAGGTTGGACTCGAAGATCTTGTGGTCTCTTCCAACCTAGAAATTCTGTGGATCTGCGATTCTGTGAAAAACCTTTAAGTAGGGATGTTTTGACTACATAATCTAAAGTTGCTGCATGAGTGCAAGAAGCAGGTTTAAATCATAGTTTCCATTTTTTTTTTTTCTTCTTCCCCAAGATTAGCATTTTAAACTATCAGGAAGTGTGAAAGGGAGAAGGGGGGAAGGAATGACAAGATCACGGGGAACTGTTCTAAGCATTAGCTGCTGGGCTAATTAGCTGCTGCCATTAGTGTCAGTGGGACAGAAAAGGAGGTTCTGTGTCTGTGCTGTTGTTCTTGACCTCCTGGTGAGACACTGGGAAGAATTACAAGGGGTGACTTTAATTCCAAGCAGTAATCAGAGAACCAGGCACGTTCTGGGGGATTCAGCAGAGGGGAAACACCAGTCAGACTACTGAAAGGGACAGTAACCCTTAACCGTCCACTGCAAAACGGTGTTTCATGCTTTGCTGTGCTTCTGGTGGCTGTAGAGAATGATTGCAGGTTGTTTCATTTGTGAATGGTACATTGTCTACACAGCCAACACAAAGCGTTTCAGCTGGTGAATGAACTGAAAGAACAAAAGCCTCAGTGCACTAAAAGAATAATTGTTTCCTCTACTGCACTGCAGCTTCACCTCTTGGCAACAGCGCGTTTCCATTGCTCACTGGCTGCGGTTAGCGAGGTACAAAGGGCACTGCAGAACAATAACACTGTTCTGAGCACATGAAATCTTCCAGTCATCCCTTGGATTCTACTTTTCCAGTACCTATGACTGCCCATTTGCTTATCAGTCTCTCCAGAACATCGGAGCCCTATGATGATCCCATTTCTTACTCATGTTTTACTCATTTCCCAACATGGCTATTGCTGCTTTTCAAGTTAGTCTTCCTAAATCCCTGCTTTGAATTTGAGGTCATTCAGAGTGCAGTCAAGGATGGAAGTTAGTATACCATTAATGCACTGTGAGTACATGCAAGGACATAAAATGCTTTGGCTATTCAAAGAACAACACACCACATTTCAGGTTTTACTACACAAATTCCTTATTACTCGCATCGTTAGGCAGTAAATTTGGATGTGCACAGCACACAGATTGCCACATTCTATTCAAAGTTGCAAATGTGTGCCATTTTAGTAAATTCTAGCTTTGTATACCTTAAGTGAAGCAATGGCAATACAGCCATGGCACCATACAGCTCAGTTCAGAGCTGGTGCCTGAGAAGGGAATGGTTTGCAAACGGACTCCCACTCTTGCCTGTAATTATGTGAAAACACAAGATGGCTCAGGTATGCCTGTGTGAGTTTCCATCACAGATGCAAAATGCTGCACAGCAAAAGCCCCCACCATGTGCCGAACACAGGATGTAGGGTCCATGCCTATTCCTTCTGCTAGTTCAATTATTTGAACAAACACTTTGTGTTTTTCAAGTTGTATAATGATCCGGTGCTTGCTGTCTTAATGGAAAGTGCCTTTTATGTTCCTGCATTCTGCTCGTTAGCATTTAATGCAGGGGTAGAAAATGTTAAGTTGCCATCAAAATGCTGTCCTTAGCTTCCTAATCAGCCACTCATAGAAGGAAAAAACATAATCTTACTGCAGTACCTTACCCTTTTTACCCAACTGAATGCACAATTTAGTAGTTTCTGAAAGTGCTCTGTATGTGGCAAAATTACTTGTTTGGGGCCTACCTATTTTTCAGGAGTGTGCAGGTATCTTCTGCTGCAGCCATTTTCCCTGCCATCTCCTGCCTGCACCTTCCTCATTATCCACTTCTTCATTACCCCTCTGTTACAAGCAGGATGCTCCAGCTACCTATCTAGTCTCTTTGCTCATTCCTAAAGAAAAAAAAGGGGCTCCTCTCCTGAGTTGCACTTAAAACCACAGCCTAAACCACCCTCACCTTTCAGTGAGTATGTGCAACAAGTAGAGATGGGGAACCTTGCTGACAAAGCCACTGTCCGTGGTTTTTAGACATAATGCTGAGGTCTCAATATGGAAGTACTTTTCTAGACCAGTAGGCACAACTATAGCTTAAGTCATATTTAATCACTATTCCATACATTCCCTTGTTCACCTTACATCACCTCTAAATAAGATAAGGTCTCCACAGACCCACTAGGGTTCTCAACTCCTGTACATCATCCAGGAGCTCCTGTCACTGTCTTCTCAACTACCTTTGATAGCCATTACCTGCTGTTTCAAGGTAGTGTAAAATGCCACAGTGCGTGTTAATATGCTATTCTAGTCTACATTAGCACCTACAGCACTTGGTAGTAAGTACTTCGCTTCGTTCTCCACTTGGTCTAGGAATCAGAGCAAAGAGTGAGTTCAGGAGAACACTATCTTCACTGGCAGCTCTTCTGATAGAGCCCCATTGAACCCCATTTACTGCACTTCAAAAATGACACATTTCAGGATCGCAGTTTAAGGATGACTGATAAAGCTTTACTGAGAGCGTGTGCAATGTTATACTCTCCTCTTCGTTCTCACAAGAGTTACACAGAATCACAGAATGTCTGAGGTGGAAGGGACCTCCAGAGGTCATTTGGTGTAACCCCCTGCCCAGCAGGGTCAACTAAAACACACTGCCCAGGATTGGATCCAGACAGGTTTTGAATATCTCCAGGGAAGAAGACTCCACAGCCTCTCTATTCTAGTGTTCTGTCACCCTCACAGTAAAGAAGTGCCCCTCCTATTGAGCCAGCACCTCCTGTGCTTCAGTTTGTGCCCATTGCCTCTCATCCTGTCGCTGGGCACCACTGAAGAAGAGTCTGGCCCCATCCTCTTGACACCTTCCCTTCAGGTATTTATACACATTGATGAGATCCCCTCTCAACCTCCTGTTCACCAGGTAAATTGGCACACCTTCTCAGCCTGTCCCCGTATGACAGGTGCTTCAGTCCCCTCATCATCTTAGCCCTCTGCTGGGCTCACTCCAGAAGCTATATGTACTTCTTGTACTCCATATCTTCATCAAACATCAGTAATTTGCATGAGAAAAAGAGCTGAGAAAGCAAACCAGCTTTAATATTCTAAGATGGGAAAACATTATTTGCTTCCTATCTTTGACAGTAAGAGAGATGAGGTATCAACCTCTCCAAAGACAAAACTCTGAAAAACAAGGAACTTATCCTGAGGCGAACACCTGCCTAAAGCAGTCGTTTCAGAACAACTGACATTTGTCAGAGCTTAAAAATCCTGGTTTTGGATGCTTTTACTAGGGGCAAGTGTTGAGTGGCCCCAGCATAGACAACACTTATCTCTGGCTACAATCATTTCTAAAGCTTGCACACAACCTGCTTCTGAACTTTTGTGTTGTTAGCAGCTCCTAAGAAATATGTTCTTTACTTAGCCACTAAAGTAGTAGCGTAGAGCAACTCTGCAGCTAGTGAGCCACAAATATGCCATAAAAGTCACAAAAGGATAAGCGGAAAAAAAAAAAAAAAGAAATCAAAGACGTATCCATTAAATATCTGTGTTTAGAACAAAATGAAAAGCTGTTGTAAAGAAATAATTTTAAGGATTGAATTACATGTGTTAAGTAGGAAGAGGCCTGTTTGCTTGAATTTCTTCAACCATAAAACGCTGTGAACAGGAAAGGCCTTTGTAATACAGTGCCTTCTTGTCAATAGTTTTTGGATTCTCAAGGCTTAAAAAAATTTCTTGGGTCATTTCACTGGTATTCCTAGTCACAGATAAACACAGAGATTACTAAGAATTAATCTGATAACTAGGACAGCTTTAGATGCACTGGAGATGTGCGAGTATCTACAAAAAACATTAGTTATGATAAAGTCCAATAAATGTTAAAAACCAGAATACAATTGCTTAATATAAAAAGTTATCAGGTGATTCTTTGTATATTTTGAACATGCATTTACCTGACACTCAAAATCTAAATCTCCTTAGCACCTTCCCTCCCCCCAGCTGTAGGAATGACGCCTTTGAAACCCAGAACTGATTTGCTTTGATGCTACATTTTGAGAAGTATCCACGTTTAAAGGTACAGGATCGGACTTGGGCTCTCTCCCAGATATCCTGCTTAGCTTAAAACTTGCATCTGAGCATATTGTGGTCACCATCACCATACAGCTCTGTACTCTTCTGAACCTGCATGGTTTACAGTGTTACTTATTTGGTGCAAAATAGAGAAAGCTATTTTCCCTGTCTGCAGATGAGAAATCAGTTTTGTACAACATATTATTTGTGATGGTGATTTAGATTACGCATTTAGATTATACATAGGATAATAACTAAGATAACTAACAATCTTTTCTAAGTGCAGGGTGATTTAGATATACGAAACAAGTTTTTCAAGCAAAAATGACGACAAGTACATACCTTTCAGTGTGTTTTATTGCCAGCTAAGCTCAGTCTGATCACGCACATTTTTAGAACAACAAAAAGTACTGCTGACAGACAACTCTCTCAAATGCAGTCAATATGAAGTCATGTAGTTGTCTGGTATAAACACACCCGTTAGGCACTATTAAAATAAGTTACTAAATCAGTAAAAGTTTGAAAAATTATAGAACAAACACTAATGGCAGGTATTTAAAAAGATAACCTAATAGTAAGTGTAATCTAATTTAGTTGTTTTCTTTAACCTTTAGAACATCAGGACATACAACTTCTGTACCTGCAGACTTCTAAGAAGCTAACCATTCACTCAGCTGATTTAACAACCTTGTATTAAATGTATCAACAACAGCACATGAGCCACTAGAATCTTTTTGACACAATTTTGAAAAAATGGAGAATGATTTATCTGAGAGCTAGATTCCTAAAGATGAATACATATATTTCACAGGGTAGTCAAGGTTCTCAGATCCCACATAGGTGCATCCTCAACAGATAGTCTGACATCACTACAATAATGATCCCAATCCCTGTCTTTATATATATTTCATCTTGACAATAAAAATATTGATAGATTATTTAAGGAATTTCAGGTTTAGAAAATAAAAGTTGAATGTAACTTAAACAAGAGGTCATGCTTTACGTGAATATACCTATAACAACATCATAGGATTTGTTCAGACAGTAAGAACCAAAAATACCTCTGTAAACATATCCTATAATGTTCTTCATTCTTGTAAGAGTGATCTTATTGCTATTGCTAGATATGTAATTTTTTAAATTTCTTTAAGTAGGTCTATCAAACATAAACATGAAAAGCCTATTCAACTGCATGGTGTAAAATATACTCCCATGGAACTCGAATATACAACAGACACCTTTTTAACAGTTACATCAGCAGTGTCAGTACTGGTGTGACATTAGAATGTACTTATCATACTGGAGTTAGTTACATTACGATCACTAATACTGTACATGATGGTCCATTTGGAGGAAGAGGGTTGCCCACAAAGAGACAGGCTATCCAACGTAGAAGAGGAGAGTAGACGGCACTTCCCAAAGTTTTCCTGGCAGAAGTTCTTCCATGCTTTGCTGTTTGGTAGTAGGACACCAGGGACACTCTCCAGTTGCTACTGTACAAAGAGGATGCTGAAGGCCATCACCACACAGCACACAGCTACATATGGGCTCTTCCGCTCACCTTGGGGTGGGGAGAACAAAACAAAACAATCCAGGCATAACTAAATAGATCTAGGTGGCTCCTAGTCTAACATGGTAATTATCACACTGCATGCGCAAAGTAACACTGAACACTTCTAGCTGGAGAAATGCTGTTACAACTACAGTTGCGTATTGGGGAAGAAAACGCATGCGAGTGGGAAAAGTAAGTTGTAGGACAGGATATATTGCCCCATATAAGGACAGAATTGGAAAGGACTTCTGTCTTATTAGTAACCATCTTTTCTGAGATGCTATTTCTGTGAAAACATTAAAGAAAAATACAATGTGTTGTTGCTATCCCTTACTGCCAGAGAGTCAAGAGGCAGGCACCAGAAGGCTAACCGAGACACCAGATCTTTTCCTGGCTTTGTTCTCGGTTCTGTCTTGAGAGCTAACACTGCTCAAAGGCTACTCCACGTCAGCTGAGAAGAGGTGTAACTCAATGCTGTCTGGCCATGATGGCTGCGTATGCAGCATGCATCTTCTACACGTAGTATCGTGTAGGAGCCAGCGAACTGGCTGGGGAACTTACAGCAGCAGACGTGGCCAGATGCTTGTTTTTTTTTTGTCTTTGCTAGGGAGACATAACATTGCTAGCATGTGGAGAGGATCTGGTCCACAGATTTTCAGGTTAGTAATAAAAATGGTCAACAGACTGCACAAGGTGTACAAAGATCTCTATTTCTGATACTTTCAAATTAGCGTTATAGCTTTGCATGGCAAACCATTGACAAAAGGTAAGTTTGTCCCATTAACAGACTTATGTTTGGTAGCAAATGCAAGCAAAAGAGATCTGTTTTCACCTATTTTCATTCAGAACAAAATTGTTATGAATGTCTCTTGCTCACCAAATATGGTATGGAAAAGCAAACAAATAAAATCTTAGGTACGGAACCGTAACATTGTCATGGGAACATCAGTAATATTAGACTGCTAATGATTTACAGGGACACTTCCCCCATTCAGACAGCCTGCTGTTTTTGCCCTTCTGCTTAGGCATCCCTCTTCATGAATCCATTGACTTTCCTCTGGAGACCAGGGAGCCTCCTACACTTGATGGTACTTCCAGCCTACAAAACTGTCAGAAGTGTTAACACCAGTGTCTCTTTACGATGAGCAAATTCCTGTTTTGATGTGTTCAGAAGCATAAAGACAGAGTTGGAGCTGTTTGCTTTAAACAAAGTTCTATTTCCTCTTGCTGTGTAAGGTCTTTTATCTTGCTACAAACTTTTCTGAGATGTAATTTTCAGAGAATCGATAAAGAAAAAGAAAAAAAACATGCCAAGGCTCTCAAGTCCAGCATTATTAAGGTGTAATTCTTAGGAAAAGAGGCTCTTTCATTAGCCAGACCTTCAAATACAGCAGAAACAAACTTTCCATAGGAAAAGAAAAATAAAATACTTGTAGTGACACCTCCCATAAGCAGGGGTGACTGCCACAGTGACATTACAAGATGTTGTCATGATCTGGCATATGTTTAATTAAACTTCAAATAACTGAATGAATTAATGTCTGCAGTTTCACATCTGTTTAAAATAAATTTTTGAGGAAGTCCAACTCCTACAGTTTAGAGTATTACAATTTTCATATGGGTTATACTTTCCTGCTCTTAATTTTCTTGAAAGAGAAATCACCATGTGGCAGGATTAAACATCATTTTGCACAACTTTGTAAATATGTAACCACTTGCTGATTATTAAAATCTTATGCACATGTGAAAAGGTTGTTTAAACATTCTGGGCAAGTTATACATAAAGTAAGACAGTGGGCATTTTCATTTTTAAAAGCCTACACTTTCCTCCAGGTCTTTTGTGACTAACTCAAATAAAATGGTGGCAATCACCTTCAAAGCACATTTTCCATACCAAGTGCATTGTAGTGTTATATAAGGAAATATATAGCAGGAATGTTAAGATGCTGCCTCATTTCTCAGCCTGGGAGAAAAAATAAAATTAGATCATTCCAAATATAAACTGAAAAGAAAATAGTATTTTACATGAATAAGAGAAAAGAAAGCAGCTCGGTGTGGGTCACAAGAGAGCATGTATTACCTTGGATGCAGCAAATGTACTTTATTAAAGTTACTACATTATGAAAGAGGAAGATTAACTGCAGTTCTTAACTTTATCAAGTTGACAGGGACCTCGTAAAGCCTCTTGTGTACTCTTTCAAATGCCTTTTAAAATTATTTGCTGTGCATGGCTAATAGAAAAAAAAATGCTTGCACTTAAATAAGTAAAAAAAGAAGACGGTAAGTAACATAACGTGTATTCTCCAACCTTGAACAAACACTAATGCATCTGAAATTTAGATTTATTTTTGCTAGTATAGCTCAGAAATCACTTCTAACAGCTGCCAAATTACTATTATCTTTCAATTACAATATTAAAATTGGTTCTGCTATGTCCATTATCTAACTAGGACAATACCATTTTAACAGCAGGTTTTCACGAAAGAATGCTTTTTGCATCAGTGCATTTTGACATGCTGAAACACACGCCACTTTCCTTCAAAGCCTGAGAATGAAGAAAGGGGAACCATACATCTTCCTCTAGGATCAATGACAAGTAGCAAAATCTCGATTTACAAGTCTAATGTTTCTGCTCTGTATTAACAATGCCATTTGTAGAAGTGTTTTGATCATGCCTTTTTATTTTATCGTTTTAAGTCTTGTATATACCTCAATGCTAAGACTGAATTTGTGTTGCATATTCCCATTTCCATTTCAAAATAAATTCAGAATGATGGTGAAAATACATACAAATATCAATGCTATGGGAAAATGCCTAACACCAGACATAGCTGATCATCCTACACATAGATTCCACTTGAAACTAACAGCTTTGAGTAATTTAGAGGTACACAGAAACTTTCAAGAAGAGAGAAAAAGTCATAGCTCACGTTCCCTATCTTTGCTGTATTTTACGGAGGTAAAATATACATTTTTTGAGTGTGGTTTTTACTATCACATTGGAATATTATTCTAATAAATAAGGCATGCTATAGAAAAAGCATTGGTTTTAAAGATTTCAAGGAAAAAAATTACCAATCCTGGCGCATTTCCAGAATATTCCCAATAGTCTGCAAAGATAAAAGAAATTGATTAGGCTCTTGATTTAATAGAATCTTTTAAGAAATAAACTCTGCCAATTGATTAATTTTCTTCCTTCCATGCTAAACCACTCCAAATAAACAGTTTATCAAGCTGATGCTGTTTTTGACATCAGAAAACACCAGATACCAGTGTGGGGTACAAGGTATGACCCATAAGTCATGAAGTTCTTTCTAAGCCCAGCAAGACTTCGGCATGCAAGAAAAACAAAGGTCCATTTACTCAGTCTGTGTTCCACCAGAATTCCACGTTCTACACTTCAGTAGCTCAGAGAAAATCATGAAAAAGAAGAAAAAAAAATAGAACTAGAAAACCAGAGCACAAATTGCCAACAGGCCTCCATGTTGCTGTATATGGATTTTTTTTTTTTATGCTAGTTTTTTTTCAATCAAATTTTCCTGCAGGTATAAGAGATGAGAAAACTGTGTATTTTAAATGTAATGCTTTGCAGTATCTTTTATATTTCCCTTAGGAATTGCAGATAAAAATGCACTTTTCAGCAGAGCACACATAATCTGGTATTACAGAATACTTGCCTTGAAATAAGTTACAAAACAATTCTTCAGGTTTGTTTTTACTTTTACCAAGGTTGACCTAGGTAAAGTCTCTCTAATCTTGCACACCCAGGATATTAATGCTCACAACTGGAACTAAAAAAGGACAAAACCAGGATTCAACTATGCAGAGTACATCCGAAATGAAGTAAAAGCAAGTAGGCCACATATTTATATTCTCATTACACGGAGAAATTAATCTCATATTGACTACTCAAGAAGAATAAGAGAAGTGGAATGGAATGCTTTAGAATTTCTGAAGAAAGATGGAAATAAATACTGAAGCTTCCTGAATCAGAAGGCAGTTTTCAGTCTTTCAAAAATTGGTCAAACCTATGTTGAAATAGTGTCTACAGGAAGGTTTGCTTCATAGCATGACTGGTTGCAGTGCAGAAAGAACATCTGGATTTGACTATATCGACTACACAGATTTACGAACTAAAAAAAAATAAAAAATCCTTAAGTGTTTCTTTTTTTCTCTTCTCCTGACATGTTTATTAGCAGTAACCTCAGTCTACATTATCTGCAGGCCTTCATCTACTACCTGCTGTGATAGTAGATCTCCAGGTGCTTTCCCACAGTACTCTGAAACCATCTCCACACTGGTCTGATTACTTGACTTCTCTCTCCCCTGTTCCTGGGCTTTGGCAACTATGTACTTTTTTCCTATTTAAATGCAGATAGGTAGGTTTGGACCACTTGCCCATGCCTACTTCCGAAGTCACCATATCCTACCTTTTTTTTTTTTCCTTAAGAATTTGTGTTACTTCATATTTGTACCTGGAGCTCTTTTATCTTTGTTTACTTCTGTATCTCTCTCTCTTTCCATTTAGCAGCCTCCTGTTTATTTCTTAAATAAAAGCCTGGGGTTGAGCAGGTCAGAATCATGAGTTCTAAGAGGCTGCAAGTGACTGTAGTTCTCAAAGTGAAAGTGAAATGCTTTTTGACCAGTGTCTCTCTTGTTGACCAATTTCTTGCTAACAGCACTCCAAGCATTTGCATTAGAAATAAAATAAAATATTTTTTTCATTTGTTTTAGATCTTTTTACCTCAAGCCAGAAGTACTTCTATATTGTGAAAGCTCATTCTTCTGCTTTTGTATAATTCCACAAGCAGAAGTAATAATTCCTGCATGTAGACCATCACACACTTTTCCAGGCTAAGAGGTCATACAGTAAAATAACCTGAAGACATCTATGCCGTTTAAGAAGAGACATGCAGGAAATGGCACTTGCGTAAATCCTTCAGAGCAAAAAATACAGCCTCAGAGTCCTGTGTGAAAGGCACTCAAGAGTATTGAAATTGTTGTTATTCTCTGTAAAATGAAGATTTACAGATCGCATGCAGCAAAACCATTGCAAAAACTTCCACAGCCTGGCACCTCATGTTCACATCTCTCAAGACTATGCCTGGGAACTCAAAGAAAGAAAACATTATTGTCCTTTTCTTATGCATACTTGCAAAATTTTAGCCAGGAAGAAAAGTTATTTTTTTTCAGGCAGTCTACAAATCTGTTGTTTGTATGACAATCTCGGCAAGGATTTTTCTTTGCCTTTTCAGTTTTTTGACCATGTACGACAACATAAATTTATAACTGACTTCAGTTATAGTATTGTACATTGTTCCTAGTGTTACAAAACTTCCTTGCTGGTGGACATAAGAATTTTTCCTTCTAATATGGGAGGTACAAAACAGAATATGGGTTTCATCAGCTGCCCTTACTGCAGTTGACAATTTTTGAACTTAAATTCACCACTGAGATGAAATCTAACAAGCTTACCAACAGAAAACTCAAGCACATTTTTGAGATGCTTGTGCTCCTATTGGAACATCCCAGTAGATCTGTTTGTCCATATGGTTTGAGGCAGAGCAATAGCAAATTGAGATGTGGAGTTTCCACAGCTGTAAACACAACCTCTGGATACATTGAGGAGCTCACGTTAGTAGAAAAGCTTCTTCAGGACTTCTGCCCTCCTGTATTTATATATTACTTTTCACCTCAGGTCCTCAACCGGTACCTCTTCAAGTCAAAACCTCTACAGAAATGATGTTTCTTTGAATGAATCTCTTCAAAATTAATTCTTCCTTAAGTAATTATTCAAAGCAATTGCATTGCTCCTTATTCTCCCCTTCATGGAGAGAAAAACTCATTCTCATTTTGATGCACATGAGACATGTCAGCCTGGCTTGCAAACGTGCAATTTTCCAGCAGCCACACATCAAATATATGCACAAGCTGCTGCACATTCCTCACTGCCAGTGTTAATCTTAAAAGCAACAATCATGAAGGAGGTGTTTGCTATCCGGGGAGAAAAAAAAAAAAAGCTAAAAAAAAAATCAAAGAAATTGAACCAGAAAGACAAGAAAGGGTTAGCCACACCTCACTCTTCTAGACTGAGAATGCTGCAAAATGCCGCTGCCCTGTGTCTACTAGGACAATCCTACTGCAATTGCAGTTAAGGAATGTGAGATACACTCCACTGCAATGCTTATGGCAAGTCAACCTCCACTATATAAGCTAACACGTCTTCCTGGTTAGCCAGGAGAACAGAACTATGTTGTGGTACACGTTCTCCCCTAAGTTAGTATGAAACAGTACATCTCCACTTACTTTCCCAACCTTACAAGCTACTGCTGCAGACAAAGCACATGGAAACACTCATGATGCTTCAGGGAAAATGAAGGTTTAAAATCCTGTTTGGCTTGGTAGAAAAAAACACATTTTGGCAGAAGTCATTGGGATGAAATACAATGTTATGAGGACGGGTGACATCACTCTGCAGTGCCCTCTCTCAACCAACAGAAACGTGTTTCTTTACTTACTAGGTCAACAGACCTAAATCTTCAACAAATTTACACAACATATTATTATATGTAACAAAATACAGCTAGTACCTACTAACATTTCTTCTCTGTGTTGCTTTAGAATTTTATTGCTGCTTTTTTATGATATTAATTTGAAGCAGGAATAATGAGTTAAGATCATCTCTGTGGTAAAAAGAAGTATCAGTAAAAATTTTATCCAGCGTGTCTAGACGTTTCCATTTGAGCACGGAATATGTCAGCGAAGAGGGAGAGGGGTTTAACAGCATATGATCTCCATGTAAACATCTACCATTCAGGAAACAAATTTCATTGCTTCCAGGCCAACGTTTTATTCTCCAGTACAAAGCAGTCTACATACGTATATATGAAACAAAAATAAAATAGTATGTCCAACATTTATATAAATACAAACCTACGGATCAAACGCACAACTCCTCCACTGTGTCAGCACCCTTTGAAAACATTTTATGAAGAGACTTCTATTGTGCTCAAGACAGATTTGCCTCAAGAATAAACAGAGTAGCTCCAGATTAAAGGATATATTCCTTGCCAAGAACAGCACTAAAATTTTAATCAGTAAAATAAATATTCTTGCTTCTTACTATGTATACCTCATTGACTATTGTGTTATCTTCCATTAGCAGACACTCAACCCACTACCAAAAAATAGTCCTTCATGAAGTCATCCCTTCGTTCCATCTTTACTAGTATCAAAAGAAATCTCACATGTCAGTGGTAACCTTATGGTCTCCTATGAAAGGAGACAAACATTTTCATGTTAGAACTCCCAACCAAAAAAAGCTATTGTACTCTGGGTAGCTTACATCACTAAAAGAAATCTTGTGTGATAAAATGGAAATTCCAGAAGTTAATTACAATGAGGGTTTTCAGAAGACAAACCCTCTGAGATTCTTGGTAGGAAGGGTCTACTCAAAACTTGGCACTTTTTCAGAAAATTAAATCCCTAAGTGATAGAAGATAATTAGGCAAAAAAAACATTTTCTTTAACAGAAAATGATCTAATGGAAAAAGTGGACAAGTTGAACACCCAGAGATGAAAATTTTGCCTGTTCTTTCCAGTTAGAACATTACCAGCTAGAATTACTTACTGTTTCAATAAATACTATCTCCTTTGTAATAACCTTAGGCAATGGTATTTCTGAAGTAGTAAGGGTGGCCTCAGTGGTTTCTACGTCAAAATTACCCAATCACTACTTCAAAACCATAGTTTTTAAATCATGGTTCTGCACACTGCTCTGTGCATCCAACACCCCATCATATTCTTTGTAGTACAAAGGAAATTGGTAAGCCAAAAGGTGAATGTGTTTTAAAAGCATAAGCAAGGCACAGACTTGGCTATCCCCATTTCCCACCACACCCCAAAATCAGTCTGAGCAAGGTAGAGAACCGATTTATAGCAGTAACATCAAGTACATTCCAAGAGAACTGGGAACACAAGACAGGAGAAGGTTGGTCACCCAGGAAAATGTACTTCAGGAATAAAAGTGAGATGTAATCACAGCAACCAAAGGGCACATGGGAGAAAAAAAAATAAGCTATGTTAATGCTTTAATTCACAGCTTTAAGAATCAAAAATAAATACATCCTTATAGCAACAGCTAGATGTAGAAAAATGCTTCCTGCCTCTTATTTCCGTACCATTAACCAGCATCTAAAGAGAAAACTGCAAGCCCAAAAAATAACTAAAAAACAACAATAGCTGGCTTTGTAAGTTAATAATTCCTTACTATAAAATTTCAACATTCTATTGTAGGAAAGTAGAAAATTACGATCTTTGTAGATTGTCTTTAATAAAGATAAGAACAGCTTTTTTATCTTTAAAGATAAGAAAAAAACTGTCAAAGTAGTATTTATATTATCACAAACCATCAGAAGATACTAAGAATAAAACAAAAAAAACAATCTGTGAATTTTTAAAATGATCAAACTACATACCCAGTTTTGTTTTTGTCCAGTAAGCTGGGAGCCAAGGATCTGATATAGGCACAGGTACATATGAGCAGCAAGATTACAGTCAGCAGACTCTGAAAGTTGAAGATGGCAGACTATGGAAGAAAATGAGAAAAGAAAGATTACAACTTCACAGTACAAACTCCCCTTGCTGTGTAAGCTGGAGAAAGTAAGTGATCCTTCCTATGATGCACAACAAAAAAATATATAATCTATGTTGCCAGTGAGCTAAAATCACTGTTAGCAGCCATTATTCTGCATGCAATGGTGAAAGAACGGAATTTTCCCATCCCAATTCATCCCAAAAAGAGTGAAGAAATAACAGGCAAAACGGTAACCTTACAGCTTTGCTCCCAGGCAGCTGTTCCAAAGCCAGTTTCTGGAAACCCATTAGCAGCAGGCTAAGAGTTACAGAAAACAGACGTTCCCCCTCAGCCAAGAATAAGCGTAACTGCGGTTTGCGTCGAGTACTATGGTGGTGGTGAAGGTGGAGGTAAAGAGTATTTGACAACTAAATCAGTAGCAGCCAAAACACAGTAAAACAAGAAATATGCGGGGGAATTGTTAATGTACTACTTTATGAAGACTACCCCCGAAGCTCAACATTTGTAGAAATATACAACTAGACCCACCTGAACTACAAAAACACAACAGATTAATTTCACTTCGAAATCAATTTTTGATTTTAAATTTAAAAATATCTTTGCTATAAATACATTTTGTAGAAGTGCTAATTATATGGAAAATGCTAGACAAATAGAGAAAATAGTTTAGAACTAAAGATCGATTGCTTTCTAGTGAACGTAAAATGCTTACTGGCAATAAGAAGCAGTTACTGAGAAACTAGCAAATAAGCAAATATTTTAGTAAAGTTTAAAATATCAGGAAATTCTCACCAGGATCTTTTTAAAACTGAAGTCTGAATCTTGTGAGGCCAAATGTTTTTTAGTCACCAGATTATAAGCAACTTTCATCGTTTAAGTGACACATATATAGGGAGAGTAGGTGCTCATGTAAGGACTGCTGCATCTCCAAAACAGTGCAACATCTGGAAGAAAGCTTGTTGATGCCGATTTCCAGCAAGTGCTACATCGCCGTTCCAATGAATAATATACTAGCAACCTTATTATTATTGTTTGTTTGTTTGCAGTAGGTTCCCTGGAATTTTTGGAAGAAATACTGGGCAACTAGTCCTTGTGATTTATATTTTCTAATAACTAGCCCCAAATCTGAGGCTTAGACTTCGGTTCCAATGTTCTGTTAAAATAATGCAGCTGCATGAATCTAAGGCTTTTTTTTTTTTTAATTTTTACTTTAAAGTTAGCATGTCTTAGCTGACATTTTGGTCAACTTAACAGCACCAGGTAGTATAACAGATGATTGCTTACTGCAGACAGACATGCTTCTGCTTTGTTCCACTACCCTCCTTTCCGTATCCTATTTATTTTGAACTACAAGAAGTAGAAAAACAAATAGAACGAATTCACTCTTCATCCTAGATTTTTGTGTTACGGATGAATTCATGTCTAAATACATCATCGTTTTTCCTACTGCTTAACCCAGAAGGCCAAGTAGTAGTATTTAATTAAGTGTAAATACTTTGCACTTATGGAGGGATATTACATTGCCGTTTCCTTCTTCAGGCAGAGAACTGTGTGGGATTTGTTAAGAGCACATCACAGCTCCCATTTCCCTATCCTGAGGCACAGCTCTCTTGATCTGGGTGCACCTTTTTCCTATGTCACAATATTCTGATGCTCTGAAGCCCTGAGAATCAAATTTCACTAAATCAATAAGAAAAAAAATATCACAATATTCCAGTTCACAATTGCACTTTGATACTAAGAAGATCTTAGAGAGGACTTCTACTACCCTTTTGGTACTGAGATCTAGAGCCTTGATAATTTAAAAAAAAAAATCCTTAGCTTATGTAGAAGACTCTGTGAATCACACGAAGCAGTACTGGAACATGCATCACACTGCCAGCCTAGATCAATGCACAGAAATTAACACAGATGTCCCAGCTAACAGGCTCCAGCAGGCCACTCTTGGTTGGAGAACTATACATTAAGGAGAAACAGCATGGGGAGGCTCAAAGAGTGACTGAACAGCTCTGTTGGAGCTGCAGCCTGAACAAGAAGCTCAGCATCCTGACGTGGCATGCCCCCAAGGGAGGGTTAGCTGGCTTGTACTGGGTGCACTCTTCTGAGTCTGCCCTCTGCTCTGTCTGAAGCAGGAGCCACCTTACAGCAGCTGCTTTTGCAAAGGAGCAAAACTCTCAAGCCAGCACCCACAGTCCTCATGTCCTGACTACAAAAGACCGGGAAACAAAAAGAAAAGAAAAAAAAAAAAAAGAGAAAAAAAAGCATGGGTTGAAAAGGTGATTATTAGGATGTACAGAGATACGGTGGGTGGTGGAGAAAGGTAGAGGGTAAGTGGCAACTGCACACAGGAGGAAGAAGGAAGCTTTCTGTAACGAGGGAGAAGAAGGACAGGGGATGTGACTCAAGCTGAGCAGTGATCCAGTACCCAAGGCCAGCCCACTGGTCCCCAAGCTGAAGCCAGCTGCTCTTCTCCCTAGTAAAGGCAGTAGCTAAATCAGGTTCAGGTTAGTATTTTCGCTGGGCTAGCTGAGCCACCTTTTAACCTACAGTGCTCTATGTAAAGGACGTGTTACTTTCAACGCGCAAAAGAGGTGCTCACCACCACCACATCTTGCCCTGCTACTGTCCAAAACCTTTCCCAGCTTCAGGCAGAGGGCAACTCTCCACTCCGGAGCAGAGGTGACTCAAAGCCTACACGAGGCGGCATCCCCTGGCTCCTGCGGGTCTAGGAACACATCGGGGCTGGGTCTGAGAGCGGCTGCCTCAGCAAGGCGCGATATAGATGTACGTACCCCTCTGAGCAGAGTAATTCCGCCAGTCCCCCGGGACAGACAGCTGCTCCCGGCATCACAGGGCGCAGCGCCTGCCAGCACCCCGTTCCCATGAATTCCTGCAGGCTTCCCGCTGCAGCTGCTGCCCCAACAGCCTGGTGCACGGGGCACGCAGATGCAGGGAAAGGGCAGGAGGCAACACGGCCCCATTTGCTGCGCACCGAGCGGGGAATGTAAACGTATACTCATGAAATGTGTGATTAGTCCATCAATAGGGACAGTATGTGATTGTTCTTTGTTGGGCTTCTCAGGCGTTTCCCCCGATCCGCAGCGCAGGGCATCGCTATAATTACATATATGCCACTCCATTGAAACGTGCTCTGAATTACATGTATTTATGGGTCACTTTGACAGGACAGAGGTGTATTTTTAAATTGGTCTGCATTTTTAAACTGGAAATGAAAATTCATTTCTGAAGCAGATGGCTACACATTTCGTATCTGAAATAATTCGTACAGCCCAACTGAATTCACAGAAAAGGGCAACTTGCATCCTGCTGCTCAAACTGATGCAGTTAAAACCTGCTCTAAGTCGTACATTACTTGAGACCCATTTCAAAAAAACATGGCATTAAGGGTATCAAGCTATTTGCAAAACGCTGCAATACAGGTAAGTTTAAATTCACTTGACTGAACTAGATTCCTGCGATCGAAATGCAACAAATCAGCATTTCCAAAATAGTGCTGACTGGCTAAATGTAGATCCTAATTCCTATTAGAAGTACATTTCATAACATGGAAAAGTTGATGCTGTCTTTTAGATTGCATCCACATGCTGGTGAAAAGATAGCTTCTCGAGACTTAGATTGCAGATGCAGAAAAGAATCAACACTGGTATTTTATTCTGATTCTGGACAGTCTCAGACGTGGCTTTAATTATACACCCTTGTTTTTTCTTTTTTTTGTGCATTTCTGACACTGTGGAAACAACTTAGTAGCTACATTCTGTGCTACTTAAGTACTTTTATTTATTTATTTATTTTAATTTCCCTCTCCTGTGTGCTGTCTCCAGGTAGTTGTGGAGCACTACTGTATCACCTGAAGCACTAAGGAGGTATGGCATTTAGCAGGACTTGCAAGAGCAAGTTGCTTCACAGAGCTTCAGAAACTTAAGACCATAGATTTTAACATTAAGAGCTACATGCCTGAAGGCTCTTTTAAATGCTTCTCAAAATTAGAACTTAAAAGTCACCTCAATATTATTCCCTCAATCACATTGTATCTTAGTAAAAATAATTCCATGTAAATAAATTCCTGTAATACAGAGAAACAAAGCACGAATACTCCTGAAAGTTCCTGCAAATATATGATAGTTGGAAGCCATGTTATTGCTAGAAAAATCTGAATGTCTTCCTATCTGAGACCTCACCTAACCAGCACGGCTGTCAGCACAGGGGATGGATGCTGCAAGGAATGTCTCCAGTTGCTTCTTGGTGAGTTTGCTACAACAGAGGAGCAAGAATTGGTGCGACAGCCTTTTAGGAGGATGAGTAGCAAGGGAAGAAAGAAGTCCATTAGATAATAAGCGGTACTTCAAGTGTTTAATATGCTTTACTCAGTGTTGATTTAAAGTGGAAAATTTCCTGTGCGGCTGAGAAACAGAACCCTGATGGGCCATAACATCTGCACAACCCACGTCAACCTGATTACAGACGGCATCATGAGTCCTCCAATTCAGACAGCATTAAATTTGCTACAGTCAGGGAAAAAACAAGGCAGTTCAGAGCTCTACTTATCAACTACTCTGGCACTTTATAAGAGTATTTAATTCAATGTGCTGAAAGGAAGGACACTCTCAGACGACTGCCTGAATTCTTTGTGATCACAGGGAAATTGGTGTTCAGCCTCAGCAGACATTGCAGTCATAGACACGAAACTTTGTTCTACAAGGAAAACACATCCATAGCCAAGACTTTGTACCGTATCCATCCCTGTACTTGTTATTTGCTCCAGTTCTCTGACATTCTTTGATTAATGTATGATTTTGTTCCATGTGTTTGCAGAGACCACAGCAGAATCGTGATCCAGCTAACAACGCAAACCTCGGGCAGCACTGTAACTTACACTGTACGTTTTGACGATACTCTGCATGTCGTGGAAGGACCTGCTGATTTTCCCTTACCTCATGTACTTCCATTTAAAATAAACTGCCTGGTATCAGGGCTCTTGGGAAGAAAAGAAAAAAAAACATACAGGAGGAGATTGTAAATCCCATACTGCTGCCCTCCTGGGTTGGTAGAAAGCTTAAAACACAGCCTCTGGCAGTTTATCTCAAGACTGAGAGCTGAAACCAAAGCTTAATCTGCACTAGACTTGCAGTATTTATGATATGATTGTTCTATCTCTGATTGCAGTGTGACCACGATTTCGTCTGTGTACGCTCGAAAAAGAGAGGCCACTGGAGTGCCACAGTTACTGCTATAATCATATATTAATGTGCACATATATAGATGAAATATTGGAATATTCTTAAGAATAAACAAATTTTTATATGCTGCAAAATACAGACACCTTCTAGAACTGCTTTCTTTTCCCCTCTACAACATTATTAAAACAGATGATTATGTTCTCTGCAAACAAAGAAACAAATGCTAATGGCTGACTGTGTAGCTGTCCTCATATTAAAATGTGAGCATGAGTTCACATTGTGGTTAAACCATGGTTAAGCAAGACCTTATAAAAATGAAAAAGCCTGTATTAAAATATTAACTCAGAGGTACCATTCAACTGCCATCAGAGAAAGCTGAAATCAATCTACATTAAATTTTAATGAAGAGGCCCTTGAAAATCTGAAGGAGAAAATGATTATTATCTAAGGTTTCTGTTAAGTACTGCCATTCTTACTTTCCCAGCCTAAGTCCAATTTTTAGGAGTACAAAACTGTTAAAAGGCGTAGGAAATAAAGCACGTAGCACTACTCAAAGCTGGAGTCCAAGGCAACTGCTAAAAATTAAAACATGCATGTAATTATTTTACAACCTATTCTGAAATATTTTTTCGACTCCTGCCAAACATAATCTTAAAAAATGAATAGAAAATAAACATTTGTAAAAGAAACATGCTAATTAGAATTATAAGAAAAATAAAGAACTTGGAAATCAGTTAAATTTGATGTTATGATTGGCAAAACTATACTCGACAGGTAAGCAAGAGGTGTTTAGACAAAACTGGTTTATACTTAAGAATCCAGACTCTGTTTTGTTAGCAGTTGTTGGTTGCTCCAACACGAATCAGGGTATTTATGTTTACTTCATATTCATCCCAGCATGTAGTTTCCAAGAAATTTAAGCACGGTATTTACACTAATTCACACTTCTGCCTGTAATACTTGCAGTTCCACCCAAGATATTTACAATCATACAAAGTTTGGTTAAGACTCAATTAGAATAAGAAGGAATCTTTTCCTTACACGTCTATTGAAGAAATAGGTTTTCTAATTGAAATGGCAAGTGCAACACATAGGTGGTAACAGTTATGCTTTTCAGTCAAACTGAAGAGTAATATATCTGTTTTAAGATATGAACATTTTTTTAAACAATTAGCAGACAGAAACAGGTGTCCTCTCCCATAAAACTGCTCAACTTTAAAACAAACATCTTAAACCAAAAAGCAAACTGAAGTTACAATGTTAAACTTTTCATATTGGTGTTGTAACACAGGGGTGTTGTCTATGCATTTATTCACAAAACATATTTTACACTTGATGTGGCAGCAAAAGCTCACGATGTCTTTTCCTCCAAATCTTTTTTGCAGATTATAGTTTGCAATTTACCAGATTTTTTTTCCACTTTCTTCCACCATTTGATAATAGGAATAATTTCTATAATCCAATTTCAAGAAGCTGAAATTAAGCATGTTCTCCAGAGTAGCAGGGAGCTAATGGTACTTTCTGGAACTGTAAGTAGAATAGGTACTCATTAGCTGTTTCCACACAGCTCTCAAAGTGGACATAAAATCTTGACTTGTAGCTCTTTTGTCACTTCTGCCCTAAAAACCTGCCCATTAGAGACTTCTAGAGTGTACCTGAACAGAAGGAGAAAAATTATCCACATAAAAGACATCTTCTCCCATAATCAGTTCTGGCTGCTCTTGCTGTTCAGAGAAGCAGCATGGCTGATTATACCTGTACTGCCTTTGTCCTTTTTATAACTGAGCTGCATAGTTTCTGTCAAATTAGATAACTCGCTGTTCTGAAGTTGCACAACAAATTGCTTTGTTTGACACAAATTTACCAGAGAATCTTAACAGTAGAAACAGAAGAAACAGTAATAAGTGTGTGAGTGGAAGCTCTGAGAGTATTTCTAACAGGCCAGCACATTTTGAGTTGGATGATACTCTGACTCTAATGAAAAGTGTTCAAACCGTGTGAGAGGTAAAGCAGATTTGCAACGCAAACTGCAACAGGAATTTGAGGATGTACACAGAAGAGAGGCAAAGCTCTCAAAATGAAAGATACCGAATTATTGTTATATTTAATACTTTAAAATCAGGCATATAGCTAACATTCTATCTGTAAGCGTTTGATTATTAAGGTACAAATTTACAAGCAAGGGTCAAAAACTAACTAGATATGGCTCCACAGCACAACAGGAAAATGCACTATTTGCCTGAATGCCTCTTGGCCCCACAGAAATCCTGTGCAGTTCAAAGCTGAATTTGCCTGCTGAGCATCCTTACAAAAAGCCCAAGACACTGCATGCAAAAATGGGACAGTCTCTATTTCCTGTTCCTAAGTCTGAAAAAAAGGCATATCCTACAACTTTCACAAGAGGTAAAAGTAATAAAAGAGGTAGAAGTAAGTAAAAGTTACTCAAGGAATATGGAAAAGCTCTGCCAAGTGTCTTGATGCCCACTGGTGATGGGCAGGCCTCCCACACCTCCTGTGTCCCTTGTCTAGCACAGACCAGACACATGGATTAGATTTTCAGCATCTGTAAGGCAAATGCCAGCTGGCTCCACTTTGATTCCTGTGTTACAAAGCTGAAACTGAAAATTTCTGGTGGGTTTGAACTCCAAGCATTGTGCAGCAGCACTACAGCGACTGCAGTGGATGAGCATGGGGAAGCTGAAGCCAATCAAAAAATTACATTGACACACTGACTATTTCATGACTTTTTTCTTTTTCTAAATAAAACCTCAGGGTTTGGATCTTGAGCTGGAAATATAGAGTGCATAAGCAGTTCATTACTAATTTGAAATAGCCTACAGAATAAAGGTGACCTCCTCCACCCTTTTCATGTTATTAATGAATAAAGATGTTTAATAGTAGATTGACTGCCAGGAAGGCTTAGTAAGAACTGTCTGGCACTCAGCGAGGAAATTGTTTCTCTCAATTTGTGTCATTCCTTCGCTATTGGTCTCTGGTAAAATTTGTACCAGTAGCTTCCCTACATCCTACTCCTCCCAAGCCAAATTAAGAGATGCATTAAAGAGATGTATCTTACAACGGCAGAATAAATTGTGTCCTCTGTTCCATAATCAGAGAAGAAAAATATTAATGGTATATTTTCACATCTTATATGCTGACATAGAAGTATTTACAATGACCATTTCAAGCAGTAATTCACTACAGATTTCCTACTCCACAGCAGCATTAAAATTCACATGTGCCACTACAGAAGGCATTAGGTTTACTAAACACCAATACCAGTGCAATAAAGACATCACGTCACAGCCCCTATCCAACCATACTATTTCTCCTTTCCCCTCTCCATTCCAGTTCTCTGACAACCTTGCTATTCCAACAGGAGGCGAGGTGCATGGAGAGCAGGTTCTTCTTTTCTCCTCAGTTAGTAGGATTTTCTTCCGTTCCTAGGGGCTGGCACAGGGTTGACACATCCTGAGTGCAGGGACTGAGTTGCATGAACAGCAGCAAAGGAGGTCCCAGCATCTTTCTGCATTACTACTTAAGAGGAAAATGCTCAGACTCCTTGCAAAAGCATGTTAGCTGGGCAGCAAAGACTCTGTCAGATGAAAGTTTTTTTTTTTTTTTACTGCAGCTGAAACTCCCTGAAATTCTAATCACTTGTATTCAAAACATTTCATGCCTGATGAAATATAAAACTGACATGAACGAAGTTGTCTGTCATTGCTCCAAAATAAACTCGTAATACAAAGACATGTATATGTCCACACATAAGATGAACTAGGACATCTTTTCTGATCCTATCTCTCTTTAGCCCATTATAAAAGCAAAGCTATTAGAAAATTTCAATCAGGACTTGTAGCTTCCAATAAGCCAGACACAAAACTTTGAAGACACCTGAAAGGTCTTTCACAAAATACTGCCTTAGATTTTGGTGTGTTCATATCCAAGATATTGGCTTGGATCAATATTTACTAAGGAATTGCTTATATGAGCAATTCTCCTTTCTCCTGTAAACACCATCCTTAGTCAGTAACAAAGGTTGTGATAAAAAGGTTTGTCCCCATGGACAATTCCCAAATCAATTTTTCTGCAACAGGATGGGGCTTGAGGTCCCGTACCTGTCCTCAGAGGGTGATGGGGAAGGAGCCATCTTTGTAAAGTCTTCTGCAATTCACTACTTTCTGCATCACTCAATCACAATTATCATCATAGAACTACTCTGAAGTTTCTGTATATTTATTCACACTGCTTGGGTGCAATTGCACATTTTTTCTACAAAGAAAAGTGAAGACTTCCATTCAACAGGTGAAAGCTCATTTTTAAAAATTACTTCAGGCTTTTTCATATTTCCCACCAACCAAACCTGACACATATAGTTTATTTTTTAACCCCAACAAAGTTTTGTTGAGTTTTCAAACATAAAATTTCAAAAGTTGACAGGATAAAATGACTCACTGATTAGTGGAAGTCAGTGCTATTGTTTTAAGCAATATGTGTTCTGCTTTTAAATAAACCATGCAGCTGCCATTATACTGCATCCCTTCCAGTTCCAGTACTTTTGTTTAATCCATTGAGCACCTTCAGCCCCCTTTCAGAGTTGCTTTAAGCTACAAGGTTTTTTCTACCCACTGGCAGTAAACAGAAACACACGAAGTTGTGCTTGTAGATACAGGATTAGATGGATAGAAGCCTGCTTCTATGTATTTTGTTGTCAGCAGGTGGCCACTCACTCAGAAGTTTGGACTTGTGCAGTAACTATGTGGTACAAAACCCTGGGAGAAAATGGGATGGAAAGTTCCAGGGATGTAGTCCTTCGGAAATCTTGCTACTCACAGAGATAGTTTGTCACAGTTGCAGCTCATTTACTTTGGAGAAAGAGAACAAATCGGAGGGACAGCTCTGCTTTCTTCCAGTTGTTTCCTATCTCACAGTCAAGTGTGCATGTGGAAGATTGTTAATCTAAGATCATGACTGTTAATCCCAGGAGGTGAGATTTTTCTGCAGAGCCATGACACCACAGGCAGCAAGCAGCACCACAAATAACCCAAAATCCTGATCAGGCCACGAGGCTTACTGTTTCCCTGAGGAAATTCAAACTCTACAAGACTGAGGAATCTTACCTTCACCTCTATATAACGAGAAAAATCTCATTAAGAAATTCTAGCACGTTTCAGGTTCCTCGAACAATACAGCCTAATCTCTTGAAATCAATATGGATTAAAAACAAACAAACAAAAAAAAACTTTCAAGAATCTTGCATGCCATAATCTTGTGGCTAACTATAAGCACTAGCGTTATTATATTTAAGTGCTAACAAGGTAGTGCAAGGTGTCTTACTGATCATGGAGCTCCTCTTGCTTTTGTTCTACACCCTCGACTCCTCTGAAGTGCTATGAAGCACAGTGAGGTAGGGGTGCTGTACTGCCACGGTATCTACCTTTCTAAGGCACAAATCGGAGGTGATGGCTTCACTTTCTTCCCCCCTGGCACATATTTTATGTATGCATGTTTTGGGTATTCTGAGAAAATTGATGCCTCTTGTCAGGAAAACCCTTTGTTTGCTGCTCGAGGCCACAGCTTAGCACAGGTTCACCTGAAAGACCTGCCAAGGGCCCCTGGCAAGCAACTTCCTGCAACTTCCTCTCGGTGACAAGCCCTGCGGCCTAGAACCTTTCCTCGAACCAAACCCTGCGAAAGCTCCGGAGGTTTTGCTCTTTTAAATCCTTCAACAAACGTGGGGATTGCCAAAAAAAAAAAAAAAAAAAGACTCAGGGGGCAGCCGCCCAGCACGCACCACTCCTGACGAGCAGCAACCTGCCAACCGGCCTGGAAACGGCCACCTTACAACGAAGGGCGTCGAGGCCAAAGCTACGCAGGTTACAGCGACCCGATTTATTTTATCCCCTTTATTTTCACAGGCGCTCCAAACGCTTCCGCGTCGCGCTTGTAGCGGGCCAGGCGTTCATCTCCGGCTCCGCTGCTTCTGCTTTTAAATCTTAACGGCGTGCACCCGCAGCACTTCACCTGGGCTGTTAGAAGGTTAAATCGCAGCAGATTTTAGCCCTAACCCGAGCACAAGCCCCTGAATTTTATCGCCGTCGAGTGCTGGGGGGGGGATAAGGGGAGAGGCCGCCCGCCCGCCCGCCGCCCCGCGCTTACCATGGCGACCCGCTCGCGGCCACATCACACTTCCGGCGGCGGCCGGGCGGAAGTCGCGGCGCTCCTCCGGGCGACGCCGCGCGGAGCGGGGAGCGGGCGCCGATTGGCGGAAGGGCCGCAGGGAGGCGGGGCGGAGGGGCGGGGAGCGCTTCTCATTGGCGGAAGCCGGGCGGGCGGCCATTTCGGGAGGGCGGAAGCGGAGCGCGGCGGCGGAGGTAGGTGTGGGCGCCCCGCCTCCCCCCCCTCCCGTCACCAAGCCCCGCGGAGTCGGCGACCGGTAGCGGCCGTTAACGACCGTTGGCGGCCGTTGGCCTGGCGGGGGGTCCCGGGCCGGCGCCCTGAGGCGGCGAGGAGCGGCCTCGGGGCGGTTTTAACCCCGCGGCGTGTGTTTTCTGAGCCAGGGGTGGGGGATTTTCCTCTTTTCCCCCTTCGTTTGGTGTTGGGCGTGCCCTTTCTTGTTATTTTTTATTTGATCCTCTTAAGTGGTTTTAGCAAAGCCAGGGCTACTCTGACCCCGATGAGTTCTCTGTTAGAACCTGGCCATGGCCACTTTGTGCTAGCATCAAGTTGCCTCCGCGCTCATGCCAGGCTTCTGAGCTGTGGTGACCAATGTGCAGCTCCTCCTTTAGGTTCACGCTATCTTACAGAACTTCACAAGCGTTAACACTTGAAAACTTGATAGTTTTGCTTTGAGGTCTCGGTGATTCAGTATCTTTAGTTCCCAGGCCAAAGGGGTTCTGTCTGTTAAGCGTGGGATGGGTTTTTACTTTTTGCCTTGATAAGGGTAAGCAAAACTCTTCATCCCACCAGAAGTGGGCATAACCCTTGACGTGCTTCCAAAAGTTGCTGTAGGAGGCTCCAGGATAATGAGTATCCATATGAAACATGTTTGTATAGTGGAATCAAGGCCTTATTCTATTAAAATGCTTCAAGGCAACTGAAAGAAACATACACAATGCACGTACAATGTTCTTACTATTTTTTTTGAAGAGCACCTTGATTTGCAGTAGCAGGCTGGGTAACTCCCACTTGGAGTAAAATTGTAGTTTCATAACTACAAAAATGACTTGAATGGTTTTCAGCACGTGGAGATGTAGAATGTAAGATGGATTGTCTTGTGTAACTAGTTTTTTCTGATCTGTACATTTCAGGCATTTTGAAAGTTGATTTTGATTTTGTGCTTTGTTTTCTTGAGACACTGTTGAAGTCTAATAATTCTGATTTTTTTTTTCCCCCCACTAATTTGCTAGGTAATCAGCAAGATGCCTGGTAATCTTGTTGTAACACATTTAGACATCTTAATCCTGTTTTGTTAGGGAATTAGATTCAGCAAGTCGGTTTTATTCATTACTCATAGTTTTGGATTAAAAGTGGAGTTAAATTAAAATGCAGTTCTAAAAGCAGCTTTGCTACTTAGTATAATCTAATATTAATGTGTTTGGTTTATTTCACATTAAGATGAATTCTAAAGTGAAAGAGGTAACTATAACTAAAGAACAGTTAAACCTCTAATGGTTACCAAGACCCTAAATTTCAGAAACAGTAATACTTTTGAACTTGTGTGTTTCTGAAAAAAAGAAAGAAAATGAGGTTGGTTTTCCAAAGCAATTTTTTTTTTTTTTTGGTTTCACTTTTGGTTCTTGAGTGTGAATGGAAAAGTCATTTCTGCGTTTGTAGAGGTGACTGCAACAGTTAGGTGTTGATTATGGTGTAGTCAGGCATGCTTCGAGGTGGCCAGCTAGCTTTGCCTTGCTCAGTGGTTCTCTTTGCAAATGTTACATCAAAATTACCAAAGGGTCACGTTATCTACTTTGATAGTTTCCTACAACTCACATATGAACTCCGTTACAGATTTTTGTAAAAATGCTTTTTATTTACCTTAACAATTTCATTTTCAAGTGAAGATTCCAACAGTCTGAGCTATTTGAAGAATTTCCATTGATTGCGTGCTTTCAGCTGCATATTTTGCTCTTGTGGGAAAAATGACATTTGATCATTAATGATCTACTAGTGGGAGCCTTGCTGGGATCATTTGAAGGATAGTGTATCAGCATGGCAGTGTCTTTTGGGATGCAGCTGTAGCGCATATAGGGTATTGGCTGAAATATAGGGTACAATTTCTAATGTCTGTTCTCCAGTTCTCCTTGTATCTTTTCTACTAATCAATGTATTTTCATGGAAAACCAACTGCAAGTGGCTGAGATGGCAGGGTTGATGCTGTGTACAGGAATTGACTGGATATATATTCTTGTCTACTGAAACCTCAAAATGAATCAGAAGTTTAAACAACTATATTGATCTAACAATACCCAAATAGGTAAATAAAGCCATGCAATGAATACTTGTTTTCTGTTGTTTTGTTTTTTTGAAGGAGGTTTAAAGGTGTTGGTCATGCCTCTTAAATATTCTAGTAATGTGATTTGTCAGTGAAGAGATTGTCTGCTGTTCAGCTGAGTGTTTAATCAACTGGACGTACCAAGGAATTAGTGTGTATTTTGAAACATAAAAAAGGTGGCTTCATAAATTAGGCTTGTGGGTTGTCTTCAAATGCAGGCTGAAATCTAACTAAACAACACCAACGTGCACGTGGGAGGCTGGGTTTTTAGCGTCTCTTGTTTTAGTTTTCATATGAAGTAGGAGGATGGAAGGTAGTTTAAAAAATATCACAGGCAGCTGACTGGCAAGACAAGTACATCTGTGTAAACAAGTTTATGTACATAACAAATGTGCACACATATATAAAAAAAAATTGCAAATAAAATAGATGCCTTTTTTTTTTTTTCCCCTGGTATGTGCTAGTTTAAATGTATTGATAAAAGCTGGCAATGCTCTTTTTTAGGTTTTACATATGTCTACTTCTGTTGTTCATGGTGTCTCCAAATACAAGCACGAACGCATAAAACCTTATTTGCCTAGTCACAACAGCTATTAATTTGTTTAGCTTTCCCACTAAAATAAGGAGGCAGAGAAACGCAAGGGATGTGCATTATTCAGGCAAATGTAGTGAACACACACTGCACACTGGCAAGGGCGCTGGAACATGGAACATTGGAACGTGGAACTGGAACATTGTCCACTGATACCATTTAGCAAAACAAAACAAACAAACAACAACAACAAAAAAAAAACACAAAACATACAGCTCCTATTTCTCTACTTTTCCCACATTTCACTGTTGCCTTGCAAAGGTGCATGCTGTATGCTCTGGCATGAATTGCCATCTTCCATCAGTATGATGGAATTCTGTGAATTGTGTAGGCTGTTGTTTCACAGGAGCTGGCCAGAACCTCAAACAATTGTGAGGAAAGACTATGCCAGTGGTTATGCTGTACTTCATGTGGGTTAAATGGATGCTGCGTTTATACTCTGGGATGTGTTCAGTTGGATGGGAAGGTAGTGCCTATGTGAGCCCCGTTGAAGAGGGGAAGCATTTGCCTTTTACTTTCTATACCCAACATTTTTGTCTGCTGTCACGTATGGTTTTAGAATGATTGGTTACATGAGGTAGTGGCATTAGAGGCACATGGGGACACTGAAATTTCCAAAAATGCATTATCACTTGCATTCTGTTGATTTCAAACACTTACCTGGACTAAAACCAGAATATTTGCTTTGTTGTATATATCCCATAAAACAAAGCTTTTGCATTATGTATTATTTACAAAGAAAAAAAAAAGGTAGTTGCATACAACTGATGGACTAGTGTCAGGGTTACTGTGCAACTTAGCAAGGCACTGCAGCTTGTTTAGCAAACTGGTGTTGTGGTGTTGCACAGTTATGCTGCACCTCTGGCAGAGGTACCTTAGCCCCCCATTGGATATAGACAATCCCAGTGTTACTGCTGCTGGTGTTTTGTCTTGCTAGAAAGTTCTCAGGAATTCTAGATGGCTTCTGGTGGTCTGTTTTGACTGATAGACTTCCATTTTAGTGTGGGCGAGATCATTTGAAATGGTGCATGGCTTCCCAGCATCGTGTGACACCTACTCGTCTGTGTGCATTGAACCTCCCAGGGTCACTTACTGTTTGGTCCCAATGCCTGTTTCTGATGTGCTTTTTATCTTTTGGTGCCTCTTGTGGATGAGAAACTTTAATCCTTATCTCTTATTGCCTAGTGGAGAAGGTGGGCATTTATAGCTCAGGAACCCCAAATGAAAAAGCACCATGTGCCCTTAAAGAGTAGGTGTAGTCACAAGGAGTTTAGAGTGAGAATTGCAAGGTCTTAAACCAAGGTTATTTGTCATTAAGGTTAATAGGATGCAGCTGTGATTTCTTCACTGTTATATCTGGCAAAGCAGTTAGTATTCCTTGCTTCTAGTACAGGGAAAATGTAACATAATGTGCGTTCACATTAAATTATGGTCTAGGCTAGCATCACTAAGTGAAAAAGTTAGAATACAATTTAGAAAGTTACTCTAAAATACTATTTCTAAACACTAAATTAAAATTTCTGGAACAAAAATAGGGCTTGTCTTACTATTCTTCTGTGGTCCATCCACTGACCTGCGCTGCACCCCGTTTCCTAGGTTCAGAAATGGCATCCTTCACCTCCTCCAGGTTGTCATCAGGGTGTCTTTGTGAGCATTAGTCTTAGGGTGCTAGACCTACCTCCCGTTAACGAGGCGGAAAGAGGAGAGGTGGTGGAGGCCCCTGTGAATGTGAAAGTTATTAGTATGGACATTGGTATCAGTGTAGTAATGAAGGACTGGTGTCCTCTGAAGTCGAGATAAAATTTAGAAGAGAATTACTAAGCAAATTGCTGCCATTTGCTAATCTAAGTGTCAAATCTGATTGACTTAAATGGCATATTTTACAGGAAAAGTTCCAAGTTGAAAAAATATTTTCATTATGTGTGTGCCTAGCCAAGGACCTCTGGTGTTCCTCTCTCTTGAGACATACTAGTAATGCCATAAAAGATTATTTAATTAAGTACCACCAAATTTACAGAGTCTGGAAAATTATTGGAATAATAAGAACCATTCTACATCTGCTTTGCAAACTTTTAGGTGAGTTTTCAGGCTGGCCTTGTGGGTAGGGGTGTCCTCCAACAGAGCAGACAGATAGAGCAGAGATTGTAAAATAAGTAAAAAAAGGAGAGACTAATCTTATGTGATTTTAAGAGTGCAGAGACTGAGAACATTTGTGTTCTTGATCTAGAGATCAGCCAAATTACTTGCTATCTTGGGATGGAAAAATTAATGCCATTAGAGGAAGAGTGAGGCTATATATCCTATCACAAGCTGCATTTGTTTTTACAGATGAGTCAAATGATTATGAAAGGGATTGTTTGTTTGCAGGTCTACAAAAGGATCTTAGAGGCCACCCTTTTCAGCACAGTAGCTGGACAGGAAAGAGCGACCATGGGGCTTTCCAAATGCAGTCAGCTGTGTCAAGCTGATGGTGGAAACTTCACAAAAACCTCAGGAGAGATTTGTGTTGACTGAGCAAATGAGGGAAGCTTAGATAGTAGTTGGAGGCAGCCAACTGTATTGTGTGGGCTTACATTAAATTTCACCAGCTGTGAAACCTAATGCTGGAATTAAGTCAGAGTACAGCACACAGTGGCCATAGGCATCACAGAGGTTGGACTGAAATGTTAATTTCAGTGGAAGGTAGGCATTGGTATGGTAGAGGATAATTTTTTTTATTTATTTTATTTTTTATTCTTTTGAAATAAGAGACAAGGAGCTAGCAAGCCTGTGTGTGTCATGGCAATAAGTACTACTTGGTGTACCTGTCATAGCTTCCTGAAGCCACTATCAGAAGGTTTTTTCCTCCTGACTTAATCAGGGAAGTATATAGCTGAAAATGGTGCTTTGCAATTTACAGTCATTCTTGTCTGTGCTAGGAATTTGTTTTATTAACTTTAACTGTCCTAAAAATAGATGTGTTTTCTCTTCTTGGAGGGATTTTTTAGTATGTACTCTAAATTCAATGTTTTGCATTGTCAAGTACCAAAGTAGTATGAACAACTGTATGAAAGGGGAGAAAATACAGTAGAGATACTGTATCTTAAAATGTACTGAAACAATCTGTTGCGGTTGTCAAGAATTAACTTTTCTGTTCAAAGGGCTGGGTTTTCATGATAGTGTAAGGACATGAGTTTAGATATGTTGTATTTTTTCACTGTTTCATTTAGGATACTGCTGTGCCATAGCAGTCCTGTTTACCTTTTGCAGTTGGGAACCAGGAAGCCCAGCAATGGAAGATGAAGTGTGACCCGATGTGCAGTATTTGTATTTTCTGCTTCAATTTTTATTCCCAGTAACTTCTGTCATCATTCTATAAATTCGTTTAATTTTTATGGGAATGCAATACTTATTGTCATAAAACATCAGTTTTGGATCCTAGGCACTGATGCACCACATTTGTTTCGTAATAATTTACATATTAAAACCTCAAAACTGTATTTACCTGGTGGAATATCAAAGCGCTTTTGTGCTATATTTTCTTAGTAGGTACCTAAGTGTTCAAGTCCCAGTAGCATTTTTCCACTGGTGTGCCCCTGCTGTGTCCTCATATTAGTCTGCAAATTCTTTTTAACTCCAGTGCAAGCTGCTGTTCTGTAGTAGTTGTGAAGGGAAACTAATATTGAAGAGCTGTCTTCCTTAAGTAGACCCCCTGCATGGCATCAAGTGTTTTGGGTTTAATTTTTAGAGATTTTTTTTTTTTTGCCTGCCCAATGTTAAGGAAAAAGACCTCACCATATGAAACTGTCAAGAAAACTACCTAGACAGACAATGAGTGGATATCTCCTAAAAAGCTTCATATTTTAATTCATAGGACTTTTAGCTGACTCTTGTGAAATTCTTTGTGTCTTTGTTCCTTTCTAAATGCAGTTTGTAGATTTAGTGATGACAGAATATGTGCTAATAGGTCTGAGTGATTTTTTTTTTCTTTTTTAGGTCAGAGTCAATGGCCACTGAATTTGCTGTCAGTTTAGTGGAGGTGTCTTTATTTATTTTTAATTTAAAGAAAGCTGCTCATTAGCTCAGACTTCCGAGGTTACAGGACTTGTACGCTGGACACCTTCCTTGCTAATATACTGTCCTTTCAGTTCTTAGTAGGGATTGGCATTTCCCTCCTGTTTTGGTTTGTTCAATGTACGTCATCACAAGACCTAACCTAACCAGGTGCCATGATTTTCTGTGTTTCTTTACCGCTTTTGAAGGTGCTGTATGGTGGGGGATGGTGTCTGATGCGTTACCCATGTGTTAAATCTCAGGAACTGGCATTCAAAGCAGATTAAAGAACCAAAGGTGAACCTGTGCCCATCTGTGGAACCAGCTGAAGTTAACGTTCCATATGGATTGATGTCTCTTTGCCTCAACTCTGATTGCTTAACCTAATCTGTCACAAAAGGCATTCATTTTCAATGCAAAGGAATTACTATGGCTGAACAAAGAGACGCAGAATTGAAATTTAAGTGCATTGAAAGTTCACTGAAAACGTCTTGTGAATTATTTTTATGCGGGGGCCACACGAAGAAAAATGAATTACAATGTTTAAATTAATAAACTGAAGTGGTGTGAGCTCTTCGTTTTCAAGGAGATCAATGTTGCCTATTCCAGTTGATAAATAGAAAATGGAAAGAAAAACATAATAAAGCTCCTGTTAAGTGAAGACAGGGTAACACAGGAATTTTCTTCAAAGAGAATGCCTTAGGAAAGTGTTTAGCAAGATAAAGCAATTTGGAGTCTAGGCCTATTTTTTATTACTAATGTGACAGGGACGTGAAATTAAAATAATCCATCTCTTTGGAAAGTCTTGGGTGTAGAGCTGGGGGGCGAGGAGTATATGTAAGCCTTCATATTTATACCTGAAGTGGCTACATTTGGCCAAACTTGCTTTTCTTGGTTCCTGGCTCAATTTTTCCAAGCTCTTCAGAAAGCCCACTCAGATATAGAAATATATGCATCAATATGTGGCTGATGCTGATCTCTTTGCTTCATTTATCCTTGAGTGAGATTTGTTATGCCTGCCTGTGGAGAAGTTGTGGATTCAACAGGACTGAATTAATATAACATTATTTCAAATTAAAAATTAAAATAAAGTTGTAAGACCATTTAGTGATACCAAGTCAAAGATTTACAGAAACACATCAGACTGAGTAAGATTGTAATAGAACGTGTATCTGGGGACAGAAAACAAAGTGTGTAGGACAGATTTGTTTGCTGTGTTGAATATCCTGATAATTCTTAATCCAAGAGAAGGTAGTGTTTTGGGAAACAGGTGATACCTCAACCAGTCTACCAGGGTATCCAAACATACATCAAAAAGGCACATGTATCTGAGTTTTTTTGGATAGGCGAAGGGTGGATTAAACATGCTTGTCTCTTTTTTTTTTTCCCTTCAGCTTCAGTGTTCTCAAATGGATAATACTAAGTTACGGAAAACTGCAGAGATGGTTTTGGAAATTGACTAAGATGCCAGGAATTCCTGGCTCTCTGCTGTTGCTGATCATATACTGTATTGCCAGCAGGCTGAAGAGTTGTATATTGTAAGCATGTACAGCTTTTTTTCCTTTTTCTATTTTTATCTTCAAAATGTAAAGTTCGTAATGCTTGCTGTTCAGATTGTGAGGGAATTGTTACACATATCTAATTTAATTTTTTTTTTTTTTTGAGAAAGCAAACTTTCTTTCTTAATAAATTGTGATCCCTTGAAAACTGTAACCTTAGGCTAAATAGGTATGGCGTCATGCCACCATTGGCTATAGCAGGGCCTCAGAGAGCCAGCATGACCTTCTGCCAAGCTAAGAGTCATGAAATATTTTTTTAAGTTGCATCTCCCAGAGGCAGCAGAGGTGGGGAGTCTGGGTCTCTTGGGCATGCCTGCTGACTCTCCATCCTACCTGAATCTGGTCTGGTCTTGTTCTTTGATCCTTACTCAGTTCTGCACATGCTCTTCAGTAACTTAGTACTAAAATTAACTTTTTCACTGGTAAAGTTTTCAATTGTGTGATTAAATTTTATTATCATCATCATATGTGTTTTGTTTTTTTTTTTAATTTTTGTGATATCGTGGTAACATTCGGTCAGTATATACTGATTTATTTAAAGAAACTAGGATTTTTCAGATATGAGTTTTGGAAAGTTAGAATTTGACAGTGTGCAAGCCGTCAAACCATTCCAAGCACAGGGTTTGGAAGAATTCCTGGAGAAGTGTGAAATAGAAAGGTTTGTTCTTTTTGGAAATATATCAAGTTACTCCATTATTTGCTAGTACATACTGGTATAGTTTCCCACATGGGTATTTATTTTAATATATTAAGGCCTTTTTTTAAACCTTGCAGTGTAAACTGCCTCCTAATGCAGATGCTTACAAGTGAGCTTGGCAAGCCAGGAAGCCTGGAGTTGGTAGTGGGTTAGTCATGAGACTTCAAGGGGATGAAAGACACCAGGGTGGGCTTTGCCTCCAGGCTACAATTAAGATCAAAGCTTGTTAGTAAGATTCCTACTATAAAGGTTGTTGACTGTCTGCTTCCTTCTGTTTCTCCTCATTTTTCAACTGGTGACTGTAGTAAATAAGTCTGACAAGGGTTGTTCCTTATCGTAGATTCCAGATCTTTTGTGGCAAATCTTGCATATCCTATTGGCCTATGGAGTCTGACAAGCTAAAAAGCTGTTTTTTTGTTGTTTTTTTTTTTTTTGACAGTTGTACAATGAGTATGTGCATGTTTCCAATACTTCTGTGGCTGCCACAGAACAGTGGGAAACAAGCAGTGCAAATGTTTGCCATGTGAGTTCTGCTTCTGCAGTTGGGTCCTTTGAGGACCAAATACTGATAGCAGCTTTCTTGAAGTCAGTCTCTTGATCAAATGTCATGTAGCACTGCATTTTTAAGATGGGCCATTAACCCATCTTCCTGAAGTTATTAAGTCATTCAGTTTCTTCTTTATATCCCGTGCCAATTTTTCATTCATTTCTTTTGTCCACAAGACAAAGATACATTATTGACAAAATTGTGAACCTTGTGTAACCATGTTAAACAAAGGAACAACTAGAAACAATTTGTGTTACATGTCATGTGAAAATATGTTAGGCCGCTAAAATTCATTAGAAAAAGAGCTCTTTCAAAATTTTTATCTTCTTTGGTCTACAAAGGTATCTTTAAGTTGCAGCTGCAACTTAATTACTGAACCTTTCTGCAGTGTCAAACAAATATTATGGCCAGGAGAACGGGAGTCTCATTGTGAGACACGATAGGAAGTTTGCCATATTCTTTTTTTTTATGCTTCTTGGCCCAGACACGTTCCTCTGAAAAAAGAGGAAGTCCTTATTAGGTGGATAGTAGATCTTAGATTAACTAAGGTTTTTGTCAGATATTTTAATACTCTTCCTCTTCAAGCATTGGAGCTAATGGAATTTTAAATTAACATGAGAGAAAATCAACTTGTCTGTATTTATGAATATTTCTAGAGACATATTTCATACATTATCTTATTGCCTTCGGCTAGGAAATGTGGTAATAACTAGGTTTAATCTTTAAAGGTGATCTGAGTGTTGTTTTTTTTCTTTTTTTTTTTTTTTCCTGACTGCTCTAAATCTCAACTAATCCACTTATAAATACAGACAATGTTTCGTGAATAGTACCTGTTCTCTGACTAGGTTAACCATGCACTTTCTCCTGATTATTCCATTCAGATTTGTAGTGTGTGTTGTGGTCAAGCCAATGGAAGAAGGGATCGAATTATAGACTTAATAGCAGTGTGCTGTTTGTGCTGGTCTTCTATTCTGAAGTCAGGGTAGATAGCACCCTATTTTTCTCAACAAGAAAGCACTTAAGTTAATTGCTCCATTAGAAAGATATAGTAGCGCTTTCTGATCTGTAGTAGCCTTCCATGCATAGCTGCTAAAGTTTGAAACACCTGCAGCTGAAGCAATTTGAAGAAAAGCCATTAGTCTGCATGGAGGAAAAATAAAGTGCTGAAGTTCAAAATATTATCAATGATGCTGTGTTGGAGCAGCCTAAAAGATTTGGCTTTTAGTCTATGCCTAGTGCTATCCAAAACAACATATAAAATTCTTTGTAAACCAATTTTAAAAGTGTCTTGTTTATTCAGATGCAACTGTGTACTCTGTTTGTTCGAAGAGTAGGCTCCAGTCAATTGCAAACCAGCCAACAGCTGATTTCTCCTTAGAAAGAAACATTGACTAATATAGATCATTGGAAGCCAAAGACCGAAGGGACAAAGTGCTAAAGATAAACAGCTCAATCCTCAACTGTTCGAAGGCCTCAATAAAGCCTCTGATTTACTAATTTGGGGTGGTACTCTGCTGTTCCCACCTGCAAGCTTGCCTCAGATCCTTGGCTCTGACATGGTGAGGTGCTGATATGTAGTGTGACCTACTGTGCCCTTAAGGAGGAAAATACTGGCTTTCTTATGGCCCTAATCAATCAGTTTCTCTGAAGCTTTTCTTTATAGTAATCAAGGGAGGAAAGAAGTACTGACTGCTCTCATTTTACTGAGACATTGAATTGGAAAGAGCCTACACAGACAGTACTGCTGAATCTTGAAAGGCACTCCAAGGTACTTCTCTGTTCTAATTGACTCCTAGGTGCTTTTTAGAGTGCTATTATGTGCACCTGAATTCAGTAATTTAAGTTGATGGATAGCTATAAAAGTAGTCTGTTTTTTATTCAATGGTTTTTGATAAGCTTCGCTAGCGACTGGACTGTTGAACAGTGAGAGTGCCAAAATTTAGGTGACTCTTTTAACAGGTTTGAGCATTAAAACAATTTGTATCTATGTCCCTACCTTTCCTGGCAAAGATGTGAAAGTGAAACCTGAGAGTTTCAGTTCTCCCTCATGCATCTTGGTATTTTGGCTGTCTGTCATACTGAAAAATATCACTTGGTAGAGGTGTTGGTAAAGTCTGAAAAAGCAGTAGCAGTTTCTGCAAGCTTGTGTGACCAGCTTCTGTGGAAGGCCGGATCCCAGGTTGGGGTGGATTTGTCAGACCCCTTCGTCAGTACATCTGCAGTTACTGTGTCCTGGATGAGTGTCTGGCCCAGAGCATCTCAAACAGCTGTGATATGTCTTGTCGTGTTTATTCTCCAGTTGTATGTGTAGTACATTTGAGACAATAGACACAACAGAGGAATATTTTGGCATTCCTTTAAAAATAACAATACTAATAAAAAAACCGACTCATAGTGTTTTTACTGGGACTGAATTTTCAATGTATAAAGGTAAATTCTTAGGTTAGCACATGTCGGACAGTCTCTTTGAATTTTGCATGTGTAGTGGTTAGGACAATGAATTATCGTATTAAATAACTTTTTAAAAAACATATCTATATATCACTTTGAAATTACTTTTAGTCTTCAATTATTTCTACAATCTAAGTTTAGGGTTTGGAAGGCAATGTCTACAGTAACAATGGGAGACATCACCTGGTTCAGCCTTGATACTATAGTAGCCTCCAGTTTGTGTATATACATCTTCTTCCATCTTCTTCTCCATTGTTGGACAAAACAAAGGTAGACTTAGAGTTCTCAAAGGTGTACTTTCTTTTGCATTCCTTGAGGGTGCTGATTGGCAGCCAAATGTGTACAACATGGTTAACATTTTTATTTATTTATTTATTTTTTACTATTAATTTGGGGTCGGGGAATAGAAGAATCCTCTTCATCAAGTCTGCTCGTCTTGTGCCCCTCAGCATTCACCCCAAGGGACACTCTGGTACAGAAATTCCAGCAGGGACACGGGCACCCTTTACAAACAAGTCCTTGATCTGTGAAGAGTCACGTGTACTTGACGTATTGAAAGCTGACGGGGTGATGAGAAAATATAGTCAGAGGGCAGGTGAAGATGGGAGGGAGATGTCTTAGAAAGAGGGTATTTTAATTTACTTCAGTTCCTGATGTAGAGTGATATATCTCTCTAAAAGGCATTCAACAAGATGTCTTATGAATCCCATGAATATGTGGTTGACTTCAGGGATCCAAGAAGGATTTCCTAATTCCTTCTCCTGCCACGCTTATTTCAGTAATACACTACTGTACTTTTGTTACTCAGCGTTGCCTTTAGGGTGAGTGAAATGCATGCTTTCAGCTTGTAGTAAGTGAATAACGAAGGTGCTTTGATTTCCTTTCCACCTCTTTTTTTTTTTCCTTTCATTAGTAGTAGTTTCTCACTCCTAGTTGGTTAGATAAGTCCTTACCTATTTTTTTGCTCACACTTTAGCTGTTTGTGGTTTATTGGTTTACTGCACACCATACACTATGGAGGAGTTATGTTTTTAGGATATTTGGGGAAGAGTTTTTTTTCTTTGCCTTTTTTTTTTTTTTACAAACGATTTTTCAAAAATAGGTAGTAAGGTACAGTATTTTTGCTCACAGTGATGTTTGTGTGTGCCATGCTGGTCAGACTAATGTTTATGAACATTTTCTCCTTTTGGAGAGGAGTAAATAACCAGAGTAAACTGCCAAGAAATCCTTGAGCTTCTGGTGATGGGTTTGGAGAGTAGAGTGCTTGGAGATCACAAACAAGACAGAGCTCTGCTTTGTAAGGCAGCCTCTAAACATAGCCAATATGCATCTGGGAAGGTTGGCACAACGGAGGAGATGAAAGCTGGGAGGAAAGGGTAGTATTACTGTTTTATGCTCCCTTGTCAACTCTACTTTGCACTTTGTTATAAAATGCAGAGCGTTCTTCTGCACTGCATCTCCTCAGGACGTTGGTTTTTATTTAAGTAGTGCTGCACCACAGATAGACAAATAATGTGGAAGCTTTCTCAGTTCTGCTAATGTGCTTATCCCTTACTCTGGTAACAACTCTCTTAAGAATGATATCTAACAAAGATCTTAATTTCTAGCTGTTCCACACTGCTCATGTGAAATACTAGCATGTAAAGATGGATGCGTGGGAAGCATACGATTATGATATCATATGGGTTTTGTTTCAGGCCTTAGAGACCTTGTTAGAGCATCTTCTAAAACAACAAAAATTCTTTTTAATGAGCAACTCTTCACTTTTCCTCACTGAGGACTGGCACTTCATTCTCTTTATAATCATATAAATAGCAAATCCGTCTCTCTTTGCTTTCTGTTACAGCCTACATTAAAGGGGAAAAAAAAAAAAGCCTCTGGTGCAGGTGGTTTTCACTGAATGCTGCTCTGCTTTGTGATAAGAATCAAATGCAACAAACAAAAACTCCCCGTTAAGCTATATTTACATTAGTAAGTTGTGTGGTTTCTCTGGGTTGCATGCAACTGTTTCACAGCATTTAATTAACAAGTAATTCAAGTCTTTTTATAAGGAGTGTCTTTTGGAGAGGGATTTTTATCAAAATATTTTATATGAGGCTCAGTATCATTCCAGAACAAGGAAAAAAAGGAAAGAGAATCTGGCGGGCAAAGGAAAATACATGTCTATATGCTTAAATATACTACACACCTTACTTGTGCTTCATGTCGTGTATTCTTTATTGACCCATACTCAGGCAATTGGTGCACTACAAATCTTTAAAATTACTTTCATTCCATAAACAGTAATTCAAAAGGCCTCGTTCCAGGCCTCTGTGCCCCAAATATACCATTTTCTGTTCTTGTTTACAGCTGCACAGATGTACTGTACACTTTCAGAAATGACCGGTGTTCAAATATATATTTTTTTGGACTTAAAAGCAATATTGAAAAATTAAGTAACCCTTTAGTTTCTGGCACTCTTTCTGTGAATACAAACTCTGAGTGTAGCATCTGTAGTAGTATGAATGCTGCTGTTTTATGGACGTAAAGTCATCCCTCTTGCTGTTGTTGGAGAGGGTTTATGCTGCTTAGCTATATATGTACATGATTTATCTCCTACTCCTACTTTGTCTTTTTAATTCTAAAGTCTTTTGAAATACATTCTAAACTGAAGTTAAACTTAAGTTTTAAGCTGAAAAATGAAGTTAGCTCTTTGTTAAATTAATTATGAAAATGTAATGTGTAGTCCATAGTGCTAGAAATACCTAGTGATTTGTTTAACCAAAATTCAGCCTGGAATTTACAGCAGACACTTTATCTGATGATTCTTTGATTGTTTAGAAATGTGATTTGTTAGTCTAAATTGACCTGTACCGTGATATTAGCCATCAGAAGTAGCTAATTTTTTATTGCATTAACCTTGTTGATATTTATAGTAAACATTTATTGTTACAATATAGTAGTTATCTAACTGCTAATGCAGCCTTATGCTTGAAAAACAACTCATAGATTCATGTATTTTGCAGCTTTTGAATTCTGTGCACTGTCTGGACAAGAGAAAGGCATTTCTTAAATGTAACTGAACAGAGGTCAGATACTGCAGGCAACTCAGTTAAAACTGATCCTCCTGATGTGAAAATACCAACCTTTTGGGAGGCTAGTGGTAGTTCATTCTGCATCTTGCATCTAGATTTGCTTCAATATCTGTAAGCCAGGAGCTCCTCACTGCTTGAAGAAAAGTGTCCCCTCAGGGCCTGAACTGAGGCTGATCTTGATTACTTACTGCTACAAGTCAGATGGAAAACTAGATAGAGCTTTTAATACCGTACACCTGCCTGAGCAGGTGTACTCATTGCATGTGGTTTAAATGCCTCAGTTACATTTTTCTTAGTCTTATCAATACATGCTTTTGTGTATGTGCATAAGCACATACTTTTTTCATTTACTTCCTTCTTTTTTTTTTTTTTTTTTTTTAAAAAAAAAAAAGCACCATACAATTTAATAGCCCCCAAAAAACTCTTCAAGTACTGGACAGCATGAAGCATTCTCAATTCTTCATTATTCTGTGGAGCAAATTGCCCAATGCAGTTATAAAGACCTTGAGTACCATGGCATTCATTATTGTTAGACTGAGATATATATAAATAGATGTCATTCTTTGGAAGGTTTTATGTCAGCTGCAGGTTGTGCAGTTGCTTTGATATTGAGCAAAAAATAATAATAAAAAAAAATAGCATCATAAACTTGTTTCTCTGCAGCATTTGTTTTTGAATATAATTTCTTTGGTTGTTGCTGGCATTTCCTGCAGTAGATGTTTTGCTGCAGAGCTGAGTAGCATTCTTGCAAGTAACAGTCTTTCACCTGCATCGTGATACTTTTTAATTATATTCCATGTGCTGTGTGTTGGGTGATAGTAAACAGTGAGGTAACGTGAGGAAGCGCTTGTGCATGACAGCTTTACATTCCCCAGCTTCCTGACTGACACGCGGTTTCACAATTGGGGACTATTCAGATATATTTGATTGTTGGCACTGCTATTTACATCTTAATTATTTTAATCCAGTTTTCTATTTGGAAATATAATCTTATCTAAAAAACTGAATTTGTGTAGGAAAGTGAAATGCCATTCTAAGAATGCTTGTAAGTCTACCTTTCTTTTTCTTCAAAGCTGGTTACATAAAACTGCTAAGCATCTCTGAAAATGTTAGTGATTATAACAAGATTATTTTATTTCCACAACAGGTGACTGGGAAATGGAGAAAACTTTGAACAGAATTCATCCAGTTTCTGATCCAGAAGCAGTGTATTTTCTACAAGTATCATGGGAAAAAGATTTAGGCACCGGCTTTGGTATAACACTCACTGATGGTGAATGTGCATGGACTGGGACAGGTAATAATGGAAAGAAAAAAGTGTTTTAAATTGTTGCTGTTCTTCATTACTATTTTTAAGTAGTTTTTAGACTGTGACACACAACTTGCAGCAAAAATATTTTATTAATATTACCTATCCTCACTGACGGAGCAGGTAGATTCATGATTTTCTGGGATGTGTTCAGATATCTTCAAAATCTGGAAACTTTGTAGGTCTAAAGTAATAGTAATTCATTAGCATATGGCTATGCAACAGTTTGTTCTTGCTTGATGGTTTTCTTGCTGTGATATTGCAGTACCATATATGTGTTCTTCAGATTCTTGAACAATGGTTAGTGCAAGTAGTGTTTGCAAATTATAATTCATGAAACATTTAATTGAATTTTTTTTTTTTGGTTTGATAAGATATTAATAACTAAAGGTAGTTGTACTTGGTGCTATTGTGAATTTTTGAGAAAAATAGGGGACAGAATTTTTTTTTTTCCCCTCTAGGGATAAATTAATAGGAAAAAAAACTAGCCTGTAGCATTTTTTTCCCCACACAGAAATCTGGATTATAAAGTGGGTTTCTTCATATATGCATGTTTGTCTCACTCATGTCTTGTGAAAGAAGGAAAGATTTGTGTGTTCCTTTGGATGTCAGATACTTGGTCCAAAGCACTTCTCTCAGCAGCAGAAATGTTTCAGAGGGAGGAGACAATATATTTTACAGTGTAATACAGGCAAAAACATTTGCCTGACTCTTTTTCTAAATTATGAGAACAGATAACTGTGTAGTTCCTTCCTTCCTTTTTGCTGCCCAGAAGTTGTTTGTCCCTGGTACTGGCTTAAGCCAAAATTTCAAATAGGACAGCCATTTTATAGTGTTTTGTCTGTTGTCTTGTGTATTGTAAGAACCTTAATTATTCAGTAGCTTTCTGTCGAATACAACTTTATTTTCTTTATTTTTTCTTTCAAACCTAGGAAACAAGACTAACTTAAAATGTGCGTGTGCATGTATAAAATCTGCTCTTTCACATTCCCTTTCCCATTTAGAACATTCTATAGATAATACATTCTATAAAATAGTGGTTCCTGCATAAGCCAAATATATATATTCAAGTACTGGCTCCCTGTAGCCTGATGTGAAAGTTTTTGGCTTTTTTTTTTTTTTTTTGATTTCACAGTCAGATTGTCAAAGTATGTATTTTCAAAATAATAGAAAATGTGTTAACATTGATAAATATTTAACTGGGTATTCCAGTATTTCTTTTTAAAAGCTTTTGTGGTTGTTCTTGTATCAAGGGAAGTTTTAAAGTTCAAAATAAATACCTTAAAATTTACAAAAAGCTAATTCATAAAATCTGTTATTTTTGTAAGTGAAACCTTGTGTTACTTTAACAGAAAAAAGTGTAGAAAAAGTATGTACACAGTTCTAATTTCGTAAATTTCTTGCATCTGGCAGAATTGCTGGATGATAGTTTTCCAGAATGGAGGACCAGTGAAAGCAAGATGACCTCATGCTATTAAAGAAAGGAGAAAGAAAAACAGTTTAGCATTAACATTGGGTACTCGTCCAAAGGAGAGGGCTTTTATTTCTTTTGCAAGAATCTGGTCCATTTCTCAGGAATTCATATGAAATTCGTAGTCTTTTTAGTAACTTCATTGGGAATTGAAATTCTTGTGCATCTGCTGCAGAGATCTGTCTCTTCATACTCTCACCATTGCTTTTGATCACTTTTTCTTAGTTATTACATCATGTTTGAGACTGCCTAGATACCAGCTTCAAAATCTGGGAGGAGAAAAAGCAGTGGTCAGAAAATTCTTGCTGGGGGAAATCCCTTTTGGGTTTCTCATGCTGTGGATTATTTTACTTGGCAACACCTACCTAGGAAGTGAACGAGAGTTGCTGATGGAGTTGTCTTTTATGTTTTTTGTATATTTAATGTGATGATGAAAAGCTTTGGGAGTCTGATTTCAATAACAAAATAAAGTAAAATCTTGAGGGGAGGAGAAGCACACAAATATGCAGTATGATCTAATATATTCACTCGGTATTGTGTTAAAGAACTGCAGATATGTACATTTATAAATTTAATGTTTTTCTGCTAATTTTGTAAGAGAAAGGAATACACAGCATGCAAAAACAATACAGAGGCAAAGCAAGAGGAAAAAAAAATCCTAGTGCTCAATTACAGTGTACTAGTATGTCTGTTTTTTGGGGGCTTTCTTGTTTTGTCTAATTTTTCTCAGTGTTAATAGAATTGATCTAGTAAAGTACTTCAATTCTTATGGATTTCCAACTTACTTTTTCTGCGTCTCTTTACCCTCATAATGCAAGGGATACCACGTTTCTGTCTGTGCTATTTCTGCTTTAAGAGAAATATTGATATACTAGTGGCCTTTTCTACCTTAACGTCTGGTGTCCTTTAAAAGAAATAAGCTAGCTAATAAGGAGTAGGAAATGATTGGCTGTAGCTTCAGCCAAAAAAAATGTTTTGGTGTTAAATTTCCTGCCTTTCTCTCCCACTCTGCCCTTGCTATTTGTAGTGGATTGATAGCCTTACAAGTTAAATGTGGACCAACACTGTAGACCCAATTCTTCACTGTCATGTAGGCTTATTTTTTTTTTACCTGTTAGTAATTGTACTGTATCATTTTTATATGAACATTAAAAAGTGTTTCTTTCAGTTTTGAAAGACGAGGTGCAGTAGGCAATTGTAATCTTTTCTAATAGTGTTTCATGCTTAAAAAATATTTTTAAAATTCTACAGAATGCTTTCTCTACTTGATCCAGAGAGAGTTTAGACTTGTTCCTGAATTTGAGTATGATTGGCTTGGATTAGAACCAGGTAGGGCAGAACTGATAGCAAGTACAGCGGTGAGGGCAAATTTGCTGCTTCAGCTCTGGCTGCCACACGTGTATGTGGTGGTACCAAGTCCGGTTCCAAAGTTCCTATCTGTCAGCCGTAATGTGTGAGGATTGATACACAGCTGGTTTTGACTTCACAGTGGCTTGTCTGTAGATCTCTCCATGTTTGCAGTGCTGCATGCTGGCTTCTCTCTTGTTCCTGTCCCCGTATGCCAGCTGCACACATATTTGGTGCAGCGGTAGGGAGGCTGTGATGTGGCATTGGAGCTAAACATTTGCAAAGCAGTGTCTCACAGACCACTTTGTAGGACAAGTACCAGCTGGTAGAATATGTGGCCCTCTATCTTAGCCCCTCTTTCCTCATGAATCAGGAAGGGATTTCACATTAGAAAAAAAGATGGTCGAGTTGCCCATGCTGTGGGGTTTAAAAATAAATAAATAAATAAATATATTGTTACCTTTTTTTTCTCTCTTCTGCATTCCCACTACCTTTTCTCTTGTATTCCCTTTCATAAAGCTATTTAACCTTAACTTAGCACAAAGTAAGCTGCAGTCCTGTTCACTCTGTTTGAATTTATCTTGTTAGACTACAGAAACAAATTTGAAAAATATAATGGTAGAATAAGTAATACCATGGTCTTCAAACGATAGTAAGCTAAATATTGAAATCAGTTATAATTTATTATGTGTCTTAGAGTATTTCAGTGCCCAAAATATGGTCAGTATAAGGCTGTATACAAAAACATCTATGTATGATTGACTATTACATTTGCTGTAAGAAACAACAAAATATAATTTCTATTTCAGTAAGCGTTATTTTGGGAAGAGCATGTATCTTGAATTTACAGATCTCTAGGGATATACAGTTATAATACACCCCACTGCCTCCTAACCTGTTTTTCCCAACCTCTGATATAAATAGTGCAACTTAAAACGTAATGGTGGGAACATCTTCTCTGATTTAGGAATACTCATTATGAGGTTAATTTATTTCTGATTTATTCTTAATGCATGTACCCCCGTACTGTTCTTAGTGTATCGTTGGAGATCTGGGAAAATGCCATGTTCAGGCCTTCACTTTATGAGTGTGACAGGTTTGCGATTTTCTCTTAAGAAAAAGAAAAAAGAGGGAGAGAATACTGAACTTCAGGCATTGTGTGGTACCAGTACAGGGGGAACTTTGTGGCAAACTTCAGACTGGCATGGCTGTGGCTTACTTCACATCTGACTGTTAAAAAGACTGACTTGCTCATATTTATTGAGCCTAATTCCAATATTTATTTATCTGTCTTTTGTTACAAACAGCTCTGAAGCAGTTCAGCTCCCCCTGCGTGCTTTTGCTTTCTAGCTTTTGAAGGGTCTAACACGTTTGAATCTGCTTAGGGAAAACTGCCTAGGGTATAGCTGATTTTGATTCTGGTGCTAATTTATCACTTTAACTGAGTGTATCTCCAGGCTTAGACTTTCCACAGATGGGAGTACTTTGTCCTTGTGTCAGCTGTTTATTTCTTTGCAGTGTTGACATTAGTATGCTGTCTTTTGCTACCTGTGCCTCCTTTTTCCTATAGCTGTTAGCCTGTGTCTTACAGAGTAGTAGACTGGTGCAGTAGTGCCTGACCTGGTAATTAAGGTAATTAGCAAGGTGGTAGTTCTTTTTTTGTGTGCACAAATAGTTGGTGTTTGTGAATAGATGATCTTTCGAATTGGTAATGCTGTAGTATATTATAACATGGTATTTAAAAAAGAAAAAAAAAACTCCTTCCTTGTCTTCCCTTTTCTAGTGAAAGTGCATCAAGATGGCTGAAGGACTAGAGCCTGCGTTAGAGTAGAAATTGAGAGAGCTGGGTCTGTGCAGCCTGGAGAAGAAAAGGCTGGGGGATCCTATGTGTATCAGTACCAGATGGCAAGCAATAAAGATGACAGAGTCAGGTTCCTCACAGTGTTGTCCAGTGACAACATATGAAGCAATGGGCACAAATCAAAATACCAGGAATTGAAACTTTTCTGCCATAGGGTGGTGACCAAGCACCAGAATAGCTTGCCCAGAGAAGATGAGGAGTGTCAGTCCTTGGAGATACCCAAAATGCAACTGGATAGGGTCCTGAGTAGCTGGTAAAGTCAATCATACATTGAGCAGATTCGACTAGGCAATCTCCAGAGGTCACACGTAACTTCAGCCTCTTTATGATTCTGGAACTAAGTTAAAATTACTGAAGATGCAGAATTAATTAAGAAATCCTGAAGCATTTCAGGATATAACTTCACAGCAAATATTTATACCTTTACTCCTCTGCTGTACTTTAATGATTGATAGATTTGATAAGTAGTGCTTTCTTTGTAGTATGAGGTTAACTACTATGTCTAGATGAAAACAGAAGAAAAATGAGGCAATTTAAACTGGCTTATTTTTTCTTGAAATGCTGCTCTGTTTCCATCAGGACAGTTTCAGTATATGTGCAATTTTATGCCTCACTATGAAGTTATTGTCAAAGGCATTTTTATAAAGAAGAAATAATGTTATTAATAGGTTTTTAAGTAGGATGCATTTTTTAAACTGTACTCTGACACAAAGGTTATTTATTCAAATTAACATATGGATCTCTAGAATTATTGAGGAAATTGTTTGTAGAATGAAATTAAAAGGAAGGAAAATAGCCAAGGACCTAGGTGGTAAAATTAAGAACTGTTTCTTGTTATTCCAATGGAGAGAAGATGAGTCTTGGTAAGCTGCCTTTCCAGTTTAAGGGTTAATGGAAAGAAGGTTTAGGAAGAAATGAACACAATCAGAAGCTGATGGGAAAGGCAGTCGTGGTTCTTAAGGACAGTATGTCTCTAATTGGACTGTTCTGCAGCAAATTCAAATGTTCTTTGTTTTCAAAAGAATGGAATAACATTTTAATAGACCAAATCTAATAGAAAGTAGAGACACATTCCCTTGCTTGTGTTTAAACAGGATAGATTCACCTGCCTTTAGGTCTATCTTCCCTCTGTAAATTGACAATTTATTTTGTTTTACGGTTGTGAGTTAAAAATTTGGGAATGTAGATTAAGAATATGTGAGGAGACAGTTGCCTACCTACTGCCTTTTAGGGTTTAGGTTACACACTTTCAAAGAAAACTAAGAGGGTACAATAAATCATAGTTTGAACATTATGCTCTTTTTTTCTATTGTAAGGTTAGTACTATTCTAAATAACTCTAAGCGAAATTGTGGAGTAATGGTAATAAACCATTTTCAGACAGGAAAAAAAAGGCACAGAACTTCTTATGGAAAAAACAGTATTCCTGCTGCATTTTCATTAGTGAATGGCACATACTGATACATGTCAAGGAAGGAATAGAATAATATTTGTCTGTCCCTTAACGTCTGTGAGCGTGTCTGTGTATGTATATAAACGGATGTATATGCTCACACATGAATATTTATTTCTTAAAAATTTTCTTTGTTATAGTGTCTGAAGCTGAAATTTCTAGAGAGGCTTCTGACATGGAAATGAATAGAGAAAAGTATGTTGAAGAACTGAAGAAGGCATTGATACTTGGAGAAGAATCAGCTGGTAAATACAACTTTGCTATTTCAAGAGATGAAGAAAATGCAGTGTGTCACTTCTCCTATGAGAGAAATCTGAAAGATGGCTCTGTAAGTACAGTTAAATGCTTAAATTATTGTTAAACTATGAGAAGGATCTTCTTGGTACATTTCTGTATTTTATTAGGTTCTTTAAAGTCACATAGAAATCTGACACATTTCTGATTGAATAAATATGGTGAGCTTCTCTATGGGTCAAACTGGAAACAAGCATGTAGTTCCTGTCAAAGCCTATCAGCAGGACTATATCTGTGGTACTGCATCTTAAATGCTGTTGAATAAGATTATTACTTCTCAAACTTATTTAAGTTTTTGAGTGTGTGTGTGTAAGCAGGGTATGACTAGAATTTGACTTCAATTTAACATTAAACTGGTAAGTTCCATAAGCTGTAACTTTGTTTTTAATTCCTAACTCAGGAAGCAAGCTTCCCTATTCAAATTCTGACCTCCTTTGCTTGTTTCTTTCGCCTTTTTCCCTATACTAAATAGGAACAACAACAAAAAAAAAAGCTTAAGATTACTTTCAAATGTGAAAACATATTAAAAATAAGTTTTCTATTATTTTAAATATTTTGAAAGCTAATGCTAAAATGATTTCCTGCTTAAAACTACATCAAATCACAACTGGGAATGCAGTTTCAAGTTGGTTTCTTGGCTGCAGAGGAAAGGACTCTTAAAGCATGAAACAAAGTAGTATTGTCTGTATCTGTAGACACCATTAGCTGTTTCATGTTGTGGTTTGGTGCTGAAGCTTTTCTGGGGAAGAAGCTAATATAAGGAAATCCTGCTTGCACCTACTCTATTTTTCTCCAGAATTTAATCTTATGCTGTAACCAAGGTTTGTCACTGCTTCAGTTGTGCTGGGATGGCTGACTTAACCACATCAGTGAAAGAATTTGGGTTTAAGGAGCAATAGCAGTGCTCTGGGAAGATCAATGCAGTGATCAAGTTCAACCTCAGGGCACAGTTCTGGAATCAGTTTCACCAGCACTGTTATAGGGAAGAAAACTGTGGGCAGAGAATGGAATCAAGGTTGCAGATAGAGAAGAGTAGGAATGATTTAGGCCATGTCTGTCTTTCCGTTGAAAAAAAAAAAAAAATCAGCATAGAATTATTCCTGGAAGCAAAGTGTCTAAGGATTATCCTAACTATTTTGTTTACTGCTTCAGACCAATGAGGCATGCCTTACACTTCCTTTGGTTAATTTTGTCTGGTATCAGCTTTTAAGAAACTAAGAGACTGACTTGTAACAAACAAAAAAAAATGTTATCTGGGATGCTTGCATTGAAGTGTTTGTAGAAATGCCTTTTTCTCAAACTTCGAAATTGATGAAGAATTCAGTATGGGAATTAACTTTTTCTCACTATTTTCAGGCTTGTATTTTACTGTAAATTGAGGGCCATTCATACTACCTAATCTGTAGCTACTCACTTAAGTGCCTCAGAAGCCAACATCAGAGCCTTCACTTTGCTTTTCCAAGTGGAGAAAGAGAGATTAAGTTGAGTGAAGTTAGGCTTCTTAAAAGGGTGCTTCGTTGTAAGCTCATACAGTTTAGGAAAACTTCAAGCACAATTTGGCTCCTGAGTAAAGTGCCAAAAATTAGGTGATAGAAGTATTTCAATCTATATTATCGCTTTTTCTGTGTATTTACCCAAGGCCTTATAGGCTCTATACCACTTTCTTGACACTTCTTGTGCACACACAGGGCTGAGTACTGTTCACAAAGGGTCTAGGCTCAAGTACTATATTGCAACAGTATTACAAGGTTAGGACCAAATTTTACTTAGAAAATAAGAGCAGTAATTTTAACAATCCTGTTTTTCTTCTCTGTGTCACACATAATATATTCTAAATACCAGACAGATGAAATACATACTATATTTTATTAAGGGAAAATATCTTCATATATGTGGGCCCACCAAATACGTTTCCATCAATTAAGGCTTATGAGAAACTTAATTCATATGAAAACATCTTTATGTCAATTTGGGAAAATAATAATCTGGCCAAAGTAATTGAAAATACAGTGTCCTGATAGCTATGTGTGCATTTAGGTTTGGTTGTCAAAAGAATGGTTTTGGAAAAAATGTCATTTCTTGGGTGAGAACACACCTTTTTTTCCCACTGCACGGAACTAATGCCTACAAATGAAAATGCCAAAACCTTTGTGAGAATTATAAATATTTTTAATGTGTATAATAGAATGTTTCAAATATTTTGTGGAGTCTCTGGGAAAATTCATGCAGTATGTCTCTTGACAGCATATTACGAAATGATCTTGCTGGGCCCTATGCATCCAGAGGGCAGAAATTCAGTTAAATGTACATTTACTGGAGAGGACACCTAGAGAGGCTGATCTGCAACTTAAACACTGAATTTTAGTCGTGTTTATTCCTCACCATTTTTCTAAAGGGTGTCTTTTCTGGCAGGTTTCACAAATTAAATCTTCCCCAGTCTTGTGAACTTCTTTACTTATTTTTCAGGGGGTGGAGTGTGGAGGGAAGGGGAAGGGTGTGATGGAGCTATTGGTTGAAAAGTACTGTGTTTCCTTTGTTAGCTGTACTACTTGCAGTCATGCAGAAAGATTTGTTAGTCTTTGTGCTTTTACTAAAAAATGTGGACATAAAAGAAAAGGAAGCAATAATTTCAGATTTTGACAGTAGTGCACATCATACTTCTCTTAAACTCCTGACTTCTCCTCTCTTATCCCATTCTATTATCAATCCCCATTGTGAGAAAAGTCCACTCAATTATCAGGAATAATTAGAAAATTACTCTTCTTAAGTCACTATAGTTTTTATCCTTTGATATATAACAAAGGGAGAGATTACAGAAAAGTATGTGTGAAGATGTTGTTGATTAGGTGTTTGAATACTGGACGTTTTGCTTATTCTTAAATAAGATGGTTAACACATTTCAGCTTAAGAAAAAAACTTCTGAAAGCCCTTGATGTACTTTGTGGGCTATGAAATGGGCATCAGATCATGCAGCTACCTATTGCAAATATTTTCACCCAATTGCTACACAGATGCATGAATTGATTTCATGCATTTGGGAAATCCATTTGCCTTTTATTATGGGTATATGGATACTTCTACACACAAACTTGTTTATTTTGATTGCTTTTCACGAATAGTGTCCTGGTCTTTTTTATAGAAGTTGGGATAGACACAACATGTAAGTAAATACTGGCCAAGGGGTTTGTGAGGTATAGATCCATGATGTGTATACCCCAAGTGGAATGGGCATGTTACAAGCACCTTAAAGAATACACTGTTGTAAGTTTTGCTACTTGTAAGACACATTGCTTCTTACTCTGAATCCTTGTTAAGAAAATTTACGTTTATTGTTAGATACCACAGTTCAAATGAATAATCTCAAATAACTTTCCTGATGCATTTATAGTTTGCAGTAGTTAATAACAGTATGGTGTTGGCTAATTTTTAATTCACAGAGAGAGTGTCTGAGAAGGCAGAAAAATAGCAATAAACTACAGCTAATTATTTTTGTTTTAACATACTGCATCAATATGGGAGAAGCATATTGCTACAACTCTGTACACTATCTTGGTGTATCTGTTCATCCCTGTTTTTGCAAATATCCGCACATCTGAAATGCATCCTGTATATGATTAGCATGCTTCTTATATATATAGACTAGGAACTTAGTAAAACATACCTGATTTGTCACTTAAAAAAAAAAAGTTTTCATGTGGTAGGTGGTAAATTTTTAATGGTTTACAGGTTCCATTAGAACTTAGTGCTTAAAATTTTAAGCCTAGAAAAGCAGTGACCAATACTTTTAATCACTGACTGATGGTGAAGTAAAGTTTTGTTAACAGTGCCATTTGATTTTTCTCTTGATGAGCCATATTTTTCAGTTTCGGAGTTAACAGATGGGAAATTTTATATAAATATATTATAATGGAACTTAGTGAATTTGTAAATCTGCAATAATCTGTTTTCAATGCTCTGCTCTTCTGATTTCTTTTTTTTTTTTTTTTTTTTTGCTTGTTTAGTTCTGTTTTGTTTCTTAAGTGTGCTTGCAGGAATGTTTTCCAGTCTTCTAGTGGGTAATATCTGTTAGTGTCTTTGTACTAATGACTGGTAATAGTCACTCGAGAATGCTAAAATGTACTAGATACTGAAATTTATTTCCTATAGCTGTACTAAACATGTATTCTGAAATCATTATTACCACTTCTGGTTTCAGCTTGCTGAAGGTGTACTTCCCTAAAATTTTAGTGCCAAAAGTGTATTGGGTGGTCCGGAGGAGTGCAAATAAGAATAATGGAGTGATGTTAAGCAAAGGAAAATGTAGGCATATTATTAGGAAATATTTTCTAATGTTGAAATTTGTTTAACTGTTGAAGCCTTTGCCAGAGGAAGTGGTAGCAGCCCCATTGCATCAGTCACTTAAAACTGGACAAAGGAATGGAAAATGCGTTGTAATGCGCTTTAACTATGCTGCATTGGCAGTACAATATATTAGATGACTTAATGGGTGTTCTTCATTCCTAAAACCTGTGAATCCCTGCTTGCCTGCCCAGACTACTGTACACGTGAGCTCCATCAGTCTGTGATGCCATGAATACTTTCACTAAGGAAGTAATATGCATGTCATAGCCCCCCAGCACACTCACGCATGCACAAACACTCATGCACAAAGTTTGAAGAGCAATTGGGTGGAGGATGTGGTTTCTGCAAGTTGCCTCATGAAAACAGATTTATCATCCCCCTTCAGGTGCCATAGGTTGTTTGTTCAAAGCTTGTTGTGCCTTTTGTTGTCTAGATGGAATGTTTGACAGTGGTAAGACTGACAGATGATTCTCCACTATAACAATAAATGTTGGTATTTTAAACATCTCACTGAGGTAAAGTTACAAGCAAGCCCTTGAGGATCGGTTTGGTTTTTCTTTTCTAGCTGATAGGGAAGAATAATTATCCTTTATTTGCTTGTGGAAGTAAATAGGTGCAGTGATAAAAACATGTCTGTGGTTCCTAAAAATTACTTCCTTCTTTTTTGTACTGGATCATTAAGGCTGGAATTACACTTGTTAGCCAGAGCCCTTTAATGAAGGACAAGGAGAGGTGCAACAGCTTAAGGGGTGCAAGAAGGCAAGCTGCATCCGGATGTGAAATTCTTTTGCCAATGTGCTGCTTTTATCATCAACATAATTAAGTGTCAGTGGAGTCATTTACAGCATATGTGTAGCAGTCATTTAGAAGAAAACAATTTATAATCTATTTCACCTGTTGCCTAGTTGATAAACAGGTAGGTTCCTCCCAGGAACTGATGTCTGCTACCAAAACTGGATATTTAAAAGAAAACAGTCCATCACCGTTCTGGTTGGGTTGAAACTAAGCCTGTATCTCCAAATCCTTGTAGAGATGCTATATGTTCAGCATTATTTATATATCAATCATTTTAAAGATGTATGTAATGAGTGGAGCTACCTAGGTCATGATTGTTTGTTTGTTTGTTTTTGAATGGATGGAAAACTTCCCCAGGTAACAAAGAATTCATATCTGATTTAGAGGAAATGTCTATGTAATCTTTATTTTTTAGTGTCATAGTAGCATGGTATTTTAAAAGTATTAGAGTAAGAATCACAATTTAGTATAAAGGGATTTCATAAGGATTTTAGGACTTTCATGTTTAGCGTTTTGAAACAGTGGTTGAAAAAGATAGTTTTAGAAATACTTGTTCTAGCCACATCTTAGCCTGGTGTAGCCGAGCCTAAAATGTTGCACCTTTAAAAACCTCTGATTTGTTTTGTGATTTATCTTCCTTATGACAGGTGGCTTTGCCGTAGGGCATTCAACACTCTGCCCTTAGGAACTGTTTTTGGGGTGGTGAGGGCAAAGTAGACTGTTAAGAGTCACATTAAAATAACAATGGGTTTGGTATACAGTGGGACTTGTGTGTCAAGCCAGCTGCAGTGCAAAATGGGCCACACACACAGAGATCTCAGTAAGGGGCCATTGAGGCTCGGCCAGCTAAACTGCTGCCACCTAAACAAACACCATCACAGAGTTAGTGATTTAGCGCTTGATCTAAGTAGGTGACCACTTGGAAGTAAATCTTTCCAAGTACTTTAGCGAGTCACTCCACATATAATAAATAATGGAAATCCGGCAAGATTTTTCTGTACTGGCAATTAAATTGATTAAATAGCCTTTGATAAACAATTATTTGAGTGCTAGCAGTCTTCTTTCTTACAGTAATGTGACAAGCTCTTTTTTTTTTCTTGCCTTTTAAGTAAATTTGTAAACATGGAGGATGTGAGCTTAAGAAATTCCACCTTAGATACAGTGCTTTTAATAATTAGCTGATGGAAGAGATGCTGTTATTTGTCTGTTCAGTTTCCTGTGGCTGCTTTTCCATGGTCAGTTCCACGAGTTCATTATGAGTTTACTACAACTTAAAAATACTTAGAGCAGTTCCCATTAACGAAAATTTATCGCATACTGAATAAGGGAAGTAGAATTGGCAGAGCTCTTTATGCTGTCCAAACTGTCTTGGTTCAAGGTTTGAATAGTTACTTTGCTCCAAACCACCAAGGATATGTTGTTTGGATAACAAAGGTCACTGAGAGTTCAGATTGTTTCCCAGGCAATTCGACTAACTGCTCTATTAAAAAGGAAAGAGGAAAGCCATACAGAGAGACGGAATGATTAAAATGCAGCTCAGTGTAAAGGCAATGACTCTTCTGTATCATTTATATCTACGTCCTTGAGGATTTAATAGCATACACTTGAGTAAGTTTCTCGGAAGCTCAGCTCAAGAATAGCATGCTAATATACTGTACATAAAAACACAAGTGTATCTTTTATGTAATCTCAGACTTGAGTGCTATGTGATTTTTCCCATTTCACCTGATGTGTACCTTTAGGAACTCTTTAGATCTTGTAGGTACATTTTAAATACAGTGGGTCATTTTCTGTAGACTTGTGCTTAAAAATAAAAAGTAGAAAAGTAAAAGGATTGTTATTTTTCCCAACATTAATACACGTATAATATTTGACAAACATTCTGGAGAATTAGGCTGTTATATTTTCCTTGTTTTAACTGTGATTATAATCTTGGTTTTGGGAAGTGTTGGGGGGAAGTATGTTTAAAATAAAGTATCATATACCCTTAAAATGAGAGACTGTTGAAAAAGGAAGAATCAAAGGCTGCCACGAATGAATGCTCCTCCAATTTCTAGCTACGCATCATGATTTTTGGAATTCACTGGAAGTATCCTGTCAAACAAAAGTAGTAATTTAACTTTTTCAAGGCCTATTGTAAACAGCACTGAAAGGGGTATTTTCTTATTTCAGGAGTGCCATAAGGGTGTAAATATATTTTTAAAAAAGTTGTAATGTGTTCTTATAGTAGCAAAATAACAGATGTTGTTTTGATTATTAAAAAAAAAAATATGCAGTTGTCCTTTCTTCTTACTGATGTTATTGTGTTGTCTCCCATCCCCTCTCAGTTCCTTTAGATTTCCCATTTTGGAATACCTGCTGTGCATTTCAAGCCTCTGTGTAGACATCAAGGCTTACTTTTACTTGTACAGCTGAGTTGAAATGCTTTCATTTTAGGAGGAAAATCCTTAAATCATGGGGTATTGACAAGTCTCAGTTTCCTAAGAAAAATATGGAAGACAGTAGATGCTCTGGAAAAGAGATTACTGTGTGCCAGGTTTTAAAACTTTGCTACAATACTCTAGTCTCATATTTTCTGTAAGGATGAACAACAGCTGGACCCTGAAGAACAGCAAGAATCACACCTACATTTCTTTTTAAAAATGTTTTCACAGCTCCAGGGGAAGCATTCGTTCATCTTTCTAGTTGCAAAGACATAGGAAAAACATAAAGTTCAGGATAATAATGTGTTGTTAAATTTTTGATTCCCTGAAATAAAGCCTTTACCATTATGAAATAGTGAATTGATATGTTTTAATCCTCAAAGCGTTGACAAACTGTTTCCAGGTAATTTCTGCACACATATTAGCTCTTGTACAGTTAGTTACAGAAATATTCTTAAAACAAAAGAGCAAGTTGTCTTCAGGATGTACAATATTTAAAATAAAAAAGGACATTTGGAAATATCACTATATAATATGGTGCAGAAATGAAGAAGCTGCATACTTGCAGTGAGGGAGCTTTTATGTTTCCTGTTCTTTTCTTCCCTTATGTTGCTGTGAGGTCAAACACATGCATCTTTGCTTGTTTACTTACCTCATGAAATCTTGGTATATTAGTAATTTTGAAAGAAAAAAAAAGTTTGCTTTGAACAGTGAAAACAAATTCCTAATTTCATTGCCTGATACGCAAAACAAGGTCAGCTGTTTCCTGGTGGAATAGTACTAATCTAATTTTGATACATCACTGTAAACTGCCTTGTCTTAGTTTAGAATTTTACAGAATGTTAACTCCTGCATATTAGATGCCAGAGAGTCTGATGAGTAAGATTGTTTTTTATTAGCAAGGACAAAGTGTAAGGTTTTTAATTTGAGATTTAAACTTTGAAACATGAAATACATATAAAATTTCTGGTGAATCAAATTTTCCTTCAGAGTTGTTGTGAAAAGATAACGGGAAAGTACTTTGGAAAATTGGTTCTCTGTCAAATCTTTTGTGTATGCTTCTCTTATAGAAGGAAATACATTTTCCAGAGAGGTTACTGCTCTGTACAATTTCAAGAGTGAGTTCTAGTTCTTTGAATTCATGGGTGGTATAATTCTGTGGGGAAACTCTTCCATAAAAGAAGATTCACCTCAGTATCGTTTTTTTTTTTTTTTTTTTTTAAATCTCAGAGGTCTTACAAATAGTGTTTCACACTTTATCTAAGATTTTAGTTTGAATTGTTTTGTTTGTTGTAAAATGTAACTATAAAATACGATAGTTTGCTTTTTTGTGTGTTTTCAGAACACATATCCTTGTCATTCTGTAATTTTTGTATCACTGGAAAAGTTATTTTAAAATCCTTTTGAGGTATAAGTTTTTTTTTTATTGGTAAAAGGCCTAGTACATCTTAGTGCATGATTTCTGTTTATAGGTTATTAGTATGACAAATATTTAAGTATAACCAACCATGATATGTATGTAGTAGCTTAATCTGACAGGAAAGATGAGAGTAGTATCAATATAAACCCAGCGAGGAATAGATATGAGGTTTGGTGAAAAAAAACTCCAGATGAAAATAAACCTTAAGGATAAAATATTGATCCTTAATCAATAGATGAGGCTTGGCCTTTAATGAGGATTACAGCGAGGAATTTGTTCAATTTTTTCAAAACAGAGTTTATCAGACAAATCTCAGTCTTGTTGTTTTGGCTCACACTACGGGAAAAACAAACAAATTAAGAACAAACAAATTAATGCTGGGGAAAAGAAGTAGAAAGAAAATATCTAAATGAATTCATATTGTCTATACATTTGCATATGGTGTAAATGAACTTGGTGTTTTATGGAAGCCAGTGGAACCCCTAATGAATCTGTGCAACACGTTCACATAGCTTCCTAAAGCTGTCTTCGTGTGTCCCTGCTCTTCTTATTAGCTGAAAAAAGGAGTATACAGACTCTGAGTTCAAGTACTGACTTCCATAAGCAGAACTCCTTACAAAACTCCTATTTGTATGCTGCTCTGTTTTTAACAAGGTGGCTTTGGGAACTTGCTGCCACATCGCACAGGAGAGCATAACTATCAGAGAGCAGCAGGGCAAGCTGCTGTTCCAGAGGCAGACTGGGTGCTGAGGGTGACAGCAGGACAGGTGGGGACAGTCCTGCAGTACCCCAGGCCCACCACCAGCCTGTTTCAGACAGGAGTCCAGAGCACCAGAGGCATAGCCAGGAAGTCAAGTTGATGTTGAAACCAGTAGGTCACCTACAAAATGTAGTTTGAGAACAAGACGAATTAGACTAAGGGTGCTAGGTGTACTCTTACAGGATTTGCAAAACCTTTAAAGAACCCCAATATTAACAGGCTTGATGCCACTGGGAGCAAGCCCAGAATTTTTAGGAATGTAGGCTTGGTACTGTATTGTGGAAGCAACATATTCAGAAGCAACATTTAGAGCTAAAATTGCTTGATGTTTTCCCTTATAACGTCTGATTTCTTGTAACTTTTCTGAAAATTCTGCTTCTTTCCTGGATGTGGTTTTTGGAATCTTCTTGAAAAGAAACAAACAATTTTTGTGAAATAAATAACCCATTTTACCAAAGTTAAACTGATATATCTTAGAAGCTGTAGTAAGCTTGTGCTTTGAGGCAGAGGTGTGAAACCTGGTGGGTGTTGTTTGTTGTTTTTTTTGTTTGTTTGTTTCTTTGCTTGTTTTGTACCAATGATTTATCCCGTAGTTCATTAATCATGAAAAGTCATGTACATGTGGATACTTTTCTGAACTTTTCACACATTCTCTGTGCTGGTCTGATTTGACATAGTGATGTGCTGGTTTGCTGTTTTCATTAATATCTGATTCCATGTAATGAGTATGTAAATTTTGGGCTTTTATAAATTCTCAGAATTATGAGAACAAATTCATGTTGAGACCATAGCTGGAGCATGTGCTAATTTGCGGTAGCAGATCTTTGCCAGTGTTCCTCATTGCTGCACAGCTACTGAAAGATACAGTGTAAGAACAGTTGGCTATTATTGTTCATTCTGTCTGGATTATTGCAACATTTTATCATTTTCAATCTTGTAATGGGACTTAAACGTTTTTGGGGAAAAAAGTGATGGAAAAATATTTAGTGAGATACTAGTAGGAAAAGAAAAACTACATAATGTGCCCTCCACTCTCCAATAGTAACCTGTATTTTCCAGTTTGGGAATTGCTGTTATGACCTCTATTTGCAAATAGCATCCATCATGTTGAAATCAGATGTGTAAATCTCATCAGAGTTAGTATGCTAAGTACTATGTGGAATTAGTGGGGAGCTTCTTAGTCGAGAAGTGGTCCTCTTGCTTGCAAAGATGCTTTTCAGTATTTTTTTCTATCAGAAAAATTTCAGAATTTTTTTTCTATCAGAAATATTTTCATTTTAGTATTGCATATCTGTATTTTGTATATTTTCTTAATAGAAGCTGTTTATCAATGGTTTGCATAATCAGATACAAGCTATATTGTAGTTACATATATCTGTAGTGCATATATATAATCTAACTGTATGTGTAAACTGATAATTGTTAACTTCACTCTGAACGTATTTTCTTTTTTTTTTTTAAAATACTAGAAAATACTGAATGAGTCATGGTCTTTATTTTTGGGTGATGCTTAATGCATTTGCAGTTTAACTTGGGATAAAACTCAAAGTTAAGAAGTTTTATTGCAGAACTCTACCATCCTCCTGAAATTTTTAGCTTTTTGTAACGTTTCATACAAGTTCTCTGTGCACTTCGTTGGTTGCTATACAAGTCACAAGGCAATAGCAAATAGATTTTCATGACTTCAAACTGAACTCCCATTGCCTTGCGGCTATGTTTAGGACCTATTCAATTTTAATTAGAATGAAATTTCTTTGTTACTCTTGGTATAGCTAGTCCATCCAAGAACCGATAAATGGATAGATTTTGCTGTTTACTTGGAATAACACTCTTTCACTCTAGCCTAAATCTCCACTTGCCACTTTTCTGAACTGAATCACTCCCTGGGAAAAAAAAAAAAAAAGTTTATGAACATTTAAAGGAGCTTTTTACAGACTTACTAACTTGAGCTATTGATTGCCAGTTACAGCTCCAGTGAAAGTTCCAGTGTACCCAATACCTTCTGTGTCCAAGTCTGCAGAACTGTGGTGAACTTGGAAGTCTTTAAATAAATATCTGGAGAAAATTTGTGAGCTTATCTAAGCCTTTACAAGTATTACTTTATTATTAATAGTTTAAAATATTAAGCAGAAATCCTATTGAACATTCAGGCACATCTTGAGAATGTGTATTCCTTAAAATAATTCAGAGAGACAGCTGAATTCTTTTTAGGGGTTTTCGTGAATGACAGTTAAAAAATTGAAGTTACTATCGTTACTATCATCTTTTGCTTTTTATGGGCTTGCAAAGCAGTTAAAACAGTGAAATCTTGCTACCAGCCTGGAGAAACTGATTGTGTAAATTACCCATTCACCACCTCGTGTTTTTTTTTTTCTTTTTTTTTTTCTTTTTCTTTTAGTCAATATTACTTTAAAGTTGAAATACATCAAACAACTCAGTTTTAAGTCAGTCTTGGAAATAATGAAATATTTGTAATATAGCTCAGAACTTGCAATGTTATCAAGAATGCGTGTAGCATTGAACAGCAGGCTGAAGAATGTCTAAAAGGATATTTCAAATATACACACGTGTATAATTATAATCAAAGATGAAAACTTTTCCATCTGCAATTTGTGGAGTGTATGGAAATAATTGAACCTGGTGAAGTAGTAGGTTGTGGGTTACACAATGAGGATTTCTGTAAAGTCAGTCTTCTTGGTTATGCATTATTCTCCAAACACCCCTCTCTGCCCAAACATCATAGTAACTAACTCAGTGCATTGAGCACTGTGTGCAGTTTTGGGCTCAGAAACATAGGGAGGACATAAAACTATTATAGAGTGTCCAAGGCAGGGCTACAAAGATGGTGAAAGGTGTGGAGGGCCAGACAGATGAGGAGGGGCTGAGGTCCCTTGGTTTGTTCAGCCCCGAGCAGAGCAGGCAGAGGGGAGGCCTGATGGCGGCCTGCAGCTGCCTCAGGAGGGGAGCGGAGGGGCAGGCGCTGAGCTCTGCTCTCTGGGGACAGCGACAGGACCCGAGGGGATGGCATGGAGCCGGGACAGGGGAGGGTCAGGCTGGGGGTTGGGGAAAGGTTCTTTAACGAGAGGGTGGTCGGGCACTGGGACAGGCTCCCCAGGGCAGTGGTCATGGCACTGAGCCTGCTGCAGTTCACGAAGTCAGGACTCAGACATTCGGTCTGATTTTCGTATGCTCCTGTGCATACTCAGGAGATGGGCTTGATGATCTTTGTAGGTCCCTTCCAAATCAGGATATTCTAGTAAAAGAACAGTCTGCATCATGCCTGAATCTTCTGGGTCTTACTCCCACTAAGCCAGCACAGCTGTCTTTTCAGTGGTTGCCTTTGACTGCAAGTTTACCTATGCTGTTACAGCGAGCGTTCTAGAACAAAATCCACGCTTGAACATAGAGAAATAAGCATCTGTCCCTGGTCACTCCTATCCCTACTTATCCTAGTGTGGAGATGTCCAGACAACAACTGTTGTATTTCAAAAAATGGTTCTCATGGCATGTCAGCAAAAAATAAAATAAATAAATAAAAAATCATTACTTAAGGAAGTTTGTGATTTTTTTTTTTAGGGTTATAGGTGAAAAAAAATTATATACTTAAGCTCTGTGCTTGTGAACTGTCAGTATTTTTTATTAAAAGCCATTAAAATATGAAGTATGTATTCTGATTTTTGTGCACTAATTGATATACAACAAATCAATTATGTTTCTGAGAGATTGAGCTGAAGGTTTTGTTAGTTGTTGTTGGAGGCAAAAACAACTTTTCACTGGCTTTAAATAATCAAAAGTGAATTCTTTCTGGTTAAAGAGGTCAGGAATATTAAACCTAGTGATACTATTGTTTTAGTTTGAAACATCTGTGAATTTATTAACTAAGGCATTCTGCTGTCAAGAGTCCTTGCAGGTTGTAAGAGGAAATATTTTTCAGGGTATTCATAAAAACTGTATTCAAGTAAGACTGTTATTTGGATATATGGTAGCAGAGATATTGTGCTATTGCGCATTAGAATGAGGTTTGTTATTCATATTACCTATCTATCTGGCATAATTGTATTTCAAAATTTCTTTTTCAGTGATATAATCTGGAGATAAAAACAAGAAAAAGAACGTCCATTGGAAAAATAACATCCTTTCTCTGAAAAATAAAGCTTGTACGTGTATACCTGTTATTTATCTTGAGGGAGAATGAGTTAAATTTTGGAACTAAATCTGTCTCATAGGCATCGCCAAAAATTGCTTGAGTAGAAAGGAAGTTTTTCTACTTTTTCTGTGCAAGCGCACAGTGTTTCTTGTAATAGCTTCAGTAAGCTTCAGCAATTTTCATGCATTTAAACAACTTAGCCTAAACTCTCTCATTTTATACCTTGTTAAAAATTCAGTGTTCTTCATGTTAATCTCCAAAACCTAAAAATAGAACAATATGTGTAACAGGACAGTACTCTAACAACATGATGATTGAGGTCACAAAAGAGTCCAAATTATTCAAGTTAAAGTCATTCTTAATTTGTTATTAGAAAATAGTTCTACCAGATTGTATGTAGGGGTAGGTGGGGTAGTTGGCAGAGCTTGTCTGTTAACTCTGTATTTGGCCAGCTACACATTGACTTTTTTTCAAAGTCAAAACAGATTCAGTTGGCATTAGAAATGGGTGAGTACATTGTTTTTGAGAAAAAGAACAGTAAGTGGGTGAACGTTTGGGTTCAACAGCACTGACAAGACCATTGTGCATGCTGTCACAACTGAAATGCTAATTAAGGCTTCAATGTATATAAAATTATACAATGAATTGTGTTGGAAGGGACCTAGAAGACTGTCTAGTTCCAGCCCCCCTGCCATGGGCAGAGACACCTCCCACCAGCCTGGGTTGCCCAAAGCCCCATCCAGCCTGGCCTTCAGCACCTCCAGAGATGGGGCATCCACAGCTTCTCTGGGCAACCTGTTCCAGTGCCTCACCACCCTCAAATATATTGCAAATGCATTTGATTTACCATACTAATTTACTTCTTTTTACTGTGGTCCTCAAGAATTCATGAAATAATTTTTTGAAAGTATCTGTTTTCTTAGTGTCTGGAATGTCAGGTAGATAATAAATTACAGCATGTAACCCAGGAGAAGACGGTCTGTTCACGTCAACAAAGTGAGTATCTTGGTTTGTGAAAAAAATTGGGAAATATACTATTATTTTATTGCTGTTGCACTGGGACTACAGAATGTTGGATCTCTGTAGCTACTGTAGCACATAGAATGAGGGGCACTACCCTAATGAAAACTTGAGCACAAAAGGAAAAATGACAGATACGCATCTGTTCTCACTGATAAAGAAAACCACTTCTTTGGAGGAGGAAAATATTTGCAAGATGTTGCTTCCATTAATAGTGAAACCAGACTGTAAAGGTCAAGGGAGAGATTTGAGTTGAAGCTGTTGCCTGCTTTACCAGCCTTAGTGGCAAATATGATACTGATATCTGTGTTAGCTTAGAAAATAAATGGCGGCATCTGGAGGAGGGAGTATAATGACCTGTGTTCTTTAGCCATGTTGAGCTTGAGCAGAAAACTAGGCTTTCAAGAGCTGGACTGAGGCAGGTAAGGGGTCTTGAAAAAGAAATGGGCCTAAGAATCATCAGCCTAGAAGGGGCAGATGAATTTGTGCATAAATAACATCAATAACATTAAAGAGACTAAGCTAACCAGTAACTAAATGCTTCAAAACTGCTCCTAAAAATTAATGGTTTAAAATGCTTGATCAGAAATGGAAGGGGGGTTGAGGGTAGGAGGGAAGCTTGTTATCTTGACTTTTGTTGAACAAGCTGATATCTTAAATTGACCCTACATACTGTGCTTTATTTTTTTTAAACATGTATTACTACTGATTTTTAATTTGGGAGGTAGTGTATCTCCAGGTTTAACCCATTCTAATCAAGCTGCGTGGTTTATCTCAAGTTTGTTAGACTACTTATATAACATGAATGCAGTTTTCTTTCTGGTGTGCTGCCAGTGCTGCATGTGTTCATCAAATGTTGTTTAGTCATTGCAGCATATTTATGCCATCTGGAAATGCACGTGCTTCCCTTCCTGAACAATAGTCTTTAATCAAGACCGCTATTACTGAAAGGCTAGAAAGAGCAGTATACATAATCAGTAGGATGCCAAAATTAGAGTTACACATACATTTTTCCAAACCCTATCATTTTCCACGCAGGGTAACAAACTTCCAGAAGATACCACATCGCTGGAATTAATACCTTTATCCATGCTCCCTCTAGCTTCTGCATTCATTGGTTAGAGTGCAAATCCTTTAAAGATGTTCAGGGTAAGAAAAACAAATCAAGAGTCATCACTGAGAATTGTATAGGCCTTTAAGAACTGCTTGATAACTTGTATTTGATAGGAAACACTTTTTTTTTTTTCAAGTTCTATCTAAAAAAAAAAACATCTATTTCACAATTTTTTTTTTTTTTCATATTACAAAAGCTTATGCTCTTATATATGAATTTCACACATTTTTGAGCAATTTCTTCTGTTAATGCTTTTCTGGCTTTATGCAGTTGATATTAAAAAATAAAAATAAAAAAAATAAAAATTTGAGATGGTCTTAGTTCATTTGATAAGAGCCAGAACCTGAAGTGTGCCTGGTAGCATTTTGTAAATGTGTGTATTCTCAGAAAAATTCAGGAAGATGTATTCAGTCACACTTGTAAAACTGATCTGCTGTTTGTTGAATGACATAAGTACATGTTTATCTTTTGCAGTTATGATGCTTACTGTGTCTCTAATAGTTTCTAGATTTTTTGTGCCAAATAAAGACATTCTGCTTTAACAATACCGCTTACATTAATGAGTTGATTTTTTTATCTTTGAATTCAATTGCCTGTATGTAGTTGTGGGGGTGGAGAAATAGCCTTTTTTTTTCTTTTTTTTCTCTTTTTTTCTGGTAGTGTTTTGTAAAGGTGCGCTAGTTAACTTTGGTATTGCCCGAGCTAGTTGGGAGAACTGCCCTGGATCTTTTTATTTTCTTGAAAACAATTTTTTTAGAAACTTTTTTTCATCTGATTGTAGCTTTAAGATTTTAAAATGCAGTCTAGCCTGCTCATCATGGAACACTCCAACTGTGTATTCAAAGTTTCTCTTTCTTCTTTCCTAGGACTCTTCAAGTTTCTCTGTTGAAAGAGCAGCTTGAAACTGATTCAGTGACAGGCCGGTCTATCTCAGGGAGCTTCTGGACATGTCCATACACTTTTCAATGGCGTTCATTGCAAGAAGGCAGCTTCGCTGATAGGGAGGCTTTAGTTATCATGATTCTACCCTATTTAAGTGCATGAAGGTTCTGTGACTGATTGCACTGCTATTTCAGAGGTTTACATTATTTTAATATGCTTCATGTTCCACTTAACACATCTGACTTACTACTTTTTGATTCATCTCAGAACTTGATGAAAATGTGTGCAGTTAAATGTTTATCAGTTATTTGTCAGCCTGAGATTTTAGGTAATTAATTTTTAGTTCTCTGTTACTTTTATATTAAAAAAAAAAAGACTTGCATTTCTGGAATGTAAGTGACTCAGCTTGGTAGATCATGTGTGTAAGGCTCAGCAACAATTTGTCATTGTGCAATGCCAAATTGCACAATTGTGCACAATTTGTGTGGTCCTGGGGTCTGCGCTGTCTATTTGAAAATAAGTTGATTTTCCCTTCTTCCAGGGTTGTACCTTGTGCAGGGAGGCAAAGGTACCAGAATTTTCATGGTACTGCATATGTTGTCAGTCCTTGGAACGTATGCTCCAAAGATGATTGCATTTTAAATTGTGATTCCACAATTGCATCCTTAATATTCTTTGAGATATGTTAGGTTTCTCCTGGGTGTTTTGTTTTTTCGTTTTTCTCCTGCTGGAGTGTTTTCTGCACTATGCCAAGAAGGACCCTATTATCCCACATTATCCCACATTAATGTGGGATTTCAAGAATAACTGTACATTAGAGCAGTATTTTTCTAAAATGCAGGTCTCTAACCTAACAAAATAATACACTTTTTAATTTGTTATTCTTTCTTTTGTGTAGTTTGTGCACCTCAGCATGGAAAATGATGTAATTTAACAAATGGAAGCTCCTTTAATTAAAAAAAAGCCCCTAGATTTCAGGTCAGTGTGCCTTACAGGAAAATAACATGTAGGTTGCATGACACAAACTTTTTCCTTTCAGCTACAATTTTAAATTTAATCTGTACTGTGACATTAGAAAGAAATGTATTTCCATATGTTAAAGAATTTATTAGTATTTGCTAAATAAATATATATTCATGTGGGTCTCCCCATAACTAATGCATTAAGGCATAAAAGTGTTAACACTTTGGTAGTCTGGTGAGTAACAGACAACCTCTATGTCCTATTGTTTTCAATACTTTTGAACTGAAAATGGGTAGTAAGAGAAGTCTGTCTTTATCTACACATTCTTTCCTTCTGAGAGCCACTAGTATATGATGGAAAGCCAAGATACACATGGCTGTACTGAGCTCTGTCTAGACTTATTTCAGGATGGTAGCAATATGCGCTGATTTTAAGAATGTGATTTCATCTACCCTCTGAGTGATTGGTGTCTTTAACAAGCAGTTATAAGCTTCTTGCTTTGATTAGATTTCTGAAGCAAATTATATTACTTTACTTTTCCTTTGACTTAACCAGACACAAAACTTTGTGGGGAAAAAAAACCTTGTGAAACTATCCCAAATGCAAATGTAACTAAGGGAATGTATGCTTTATAAAGTTACACTGGATAAATGAATCTTGCATTTTAATTTATAATCCCTCTATGTAATTGGATAGCTTCAAATACTGCTGGAAGAATTTATAAATGAAGAAGGAGTAAGCACTTGATGGTAGTATGTTTGCCCTGAGAGGTTATGGAGACTCCCTCCTTAGAGATATTCAAAAACCATCTGAATGTGATCCAACATGGGCAACTGGCTATGGGTGGTCCTGCTTGAGCAGGGGAGTAGAGCAAGGTGACTTCTAGAAATACCTTCCAATTTAAACCATTCTGTGATAATATCCAAAGGTACATCTTCTGTTCCAAATTATTCTTTTTACGTTACTGTAAGAAAGCATTGCTGCTTGCTTCAGAGGTATACTTAAATGTCTTGCATACATTAAAATTTCTGTATGTTTTGTGCAGAAGTCTAAACCAGAGTCTAAGCAAAATGGTTTCTTCAGCAGATACCAGGCAGGTTCTTGACTGATCAAATTATGTCCAGGCATAAAGAGGGATTCTTCACATGGTTTCCTTTGAGCACAAACTTTTCTATAAAGTGTGGAGAGAAGAGAAGATTGTTGTCCAGGTAGTCCTCTGTTTCATTAAAATGTGGGTTTTTTTGTTTGTTTGTTTGTTTTTTGTGTGTGTATGTGTGTGCACGTGGTGGCTTTTCTTCTGTTCCCTTCTTGCTTATAAATTTTATTTTAAAAGACTAAAATTTTGTTTTATAAAGATGCCAGTAAAATCTGCAATTGTAGCTACGACATGGTCAGGCCCATAATACTTTTTTACAACTATAAAGAATTTCCCAAGTACTGCCTATATTAAATGAGCTCTTGGTTTCCACTCAAGTTGAACATTTAGATTAGGAGATCATTCTGTTATGGATCCCAGCTGCTCTCTTCAGTGAAGAAAAGCATTCATAGCCATGGCCTAAGGATAGTTGTTTAAGAGATAGGATCTGGTTTCCGTAGTGTTTGTTTTCAAGGATTATCTTTTGGTCAGAGTAGAAGCACAGCTGTTTCACAGGTCCTAAATTTTCCATTCGTTATCAACTTGACACCTATGGAAGATAGGCAAGATCTTGAGTTTCCATCAGTTATTTCCCGTGGGCATGGAAACTAATTTTAGAACACTTGCTAGATAAACAGTTGAACTGATTGTTTCAGAGCATTTTAAGGCACATGCCAGTATTCCCTTGTTTTATTCCATGCAATATTGTAATTGCTGGAGATAGCAACATTTACTAGCAATGGAATACTTAAGGCATCAGATAGTGTTACAGTAGTGCTGTTAGTGTAGCTGTTAGTGTCATATTGGCTTGGGCACTTTTGTCTATGAATGGTATCTTTTTGCTGAGAATTCCACTAGGAATGGCAGTAAAAGAAGGCTGCATTATTTTTGCTGAGACCGATTTCTCTTAATCTCCTATCTGGTGATTTTTAAAACTGGACTAGCTGCATATTGTCCTTTTAATCTTCATGGAGGCTTTGTGAACATATTCTCAATGAAAAAATCTCAGTCTATATGTTTTACTGTTTATTTGCTTATTCCAAACTTTATATGAGAAAGCTCATATGAATGAGAAAGCATTATGTGTAGTGTGTGAGTCAGCAGTAGAGCAGCCAAGGAAAAGACCCTGGAATTTTTAACTCATTTGTCAAGCAATTACATTTGAGTCTGGGTTTCAGAAATATTATCTATTGCTTAGGTGACTAGTTGGATCCTCCTGGAACAAACACTCAGCTGAATTAGCAGCTTTTCATATAATACTTCTAAATTGTGATCACTTCCCATTTTTGAATTCTTCATCAGTTGGAAGTTATGTCTCAGTTCAGAACTAATGCAACTCAAAAGTTTTGTTGAAAGAGGAAATGCAGGATATCAAGGGAGAGATTGGTTCTCATATTTATGCTAAGCCTTAAAAACTGTCCATTAGGTCAGCCAATTTGTGTCTCAATAGCTTTGGATTTGTACAGCAATCATTCTTTAATGTGTCTTCACAGTGACTCAGCCCAGGCAGATTTCCATCCCCTTGTCCACCCCAGCTTAGTGATGTGCAATTTAGCAGTGTTAGAGAAGGTGTTTCTTGGCTCTATCTGCAGATAGTTTTGATGATCAAAAAAGGCAAAAATGCTTTGTTCATAAATAGCTTTGTAACATGGAAACTTCACTGTGAACAGAGTAGAAAGCAAATCTATGTCTTTCATTTAAAAAAAATAAAAATGCAAAAGGTGTTGCTTGGATTTGGAAAATAAAAACGTAATTACATTTTCACAGTAAATTCTGTTCAGCTCAAAAATGATTCATTTGCCTTCTATTGTCCATTTATAAGTTTCATCTCTTCTGCAATAGTCTCACTTCCTAGTTTTCTGTTATTTTGCTTTTTGGGTTCCTTTCTTTAAGTGTAAGTTTACTTGTTTAGTGTAGGTATAAAATTATTGCTTTGAAAAACAAAGCTGCTAATATACAGAGCTGATGCATGTTATACCTTCAAATTACATTAATACATTATATACAAAATATTTCCATTTTTTCGTCAGTATCACAGTTTAAACTGCTCATGTGGTATACATCTGTGGTCTTTTGGCAGTTTGCTTGGCTGCTGCATGGGAGTTTTTGAGTTTAGAAGTAACCTTATATCTGTCTTCCCATTACTCTGAAAGCTAAGGAACTCGTGTACTTCTTTACATGGCAGCCATAAACTGAGCTACTAAAATGTTGCTGAAGTAAGGAGATGTAACTAATGATGCTTCATGACAAGACTGAAGATGTTTTTGTACAGTAAAACGATTATCTATGAGCACTTCTCTTCATCTGTATGTTTTGTATGTACAGGTTATGGGGGATTTTTTATACTCAGATAAAGAGGCTGTTTGGCCCTTCATTGATTTGCTGCATTCCTAGTGTGTTGCTTTCAGGTAGTAATAACTATATAGTTGGTTGGATGAAATACAGTGATCTTTTATCAGTGAGTTCTAGAACATTTAGATGGTCAAATCATCATTTGGTCAAATCAGAACATCATTTAGATGGTCTTTCTGTTGTTTTTTATTTGTTTGTTTTGCATTAAATAAGGCTTTCCTGCTTAAGTGATAGTTTGAAAATATGAAAGAATGGGTGAAAAAAAATGAAGTTACAAAAAACAATCAAAGGAAGAGTAATAGAAGAGAAAAATCTGGAACTGTTAGAAATAAGACCAGCAAAGCTTTTTTCTTTTTTTTTCCTTCTCTGTGAATTGTATTAGGCCTGTACTCTTATTAGGCTTAATGTATTTCTAGTCCTGAATAATGGTGAAAAATTGTTCCCATTGCTTCAGAAAAGACCAAAATGTTCCATTAGTATTTTTCTTCTGAATCTGAAAAGCAAAAATATTTGTATGTCACAAAGACAATCCATTTGTTACTAAGGAAGGTATTACATAGATGAACACATTTAAATTATCATCCTCCTCAAATAACTTGTGTCCAAGAGAGAATTGGCTGAACTGATTTCTGGCTTGCTCAAATAAATTTTTAATGCTAAAACCTTGGGAAGTTATGGAAGACCTGGAAATGTGCTACTGTTCTGTCAGCATATAGTGGGTATGCACTTGTCCTTATTGAAATCTGAAGCTAAGCTGTAGTTGGTCTTAAATACAATAATACACAAGTCTGCTAAATATAGAACAAAAATGCAGTTGTTGGTAAACATCACTCCTATTTTATTTTGTTAATCTCAGAATGCCCTTGGAAAGCTTCAAGTTTTAAATTTCTATAGTTACTTACAAAAAGAAGTCACAGAGGCTGACCTAAAAGTGAAGAAAGTCTAAGGAAATCTATTGATGAAAGGTATTGGAGTAGACTTTCTGAGGTAACATGTTGGAGTTTTCCATATTTTACATGAAAGCTGGTTTTAATTATTTCCCAAGTAATAGCAGACAATTTAAGACTCTGTATAATAAGTAATAGCCATGATTGTTACTTTTGTACTGCGCAGCAACTCTAAAACAATGATTGTATGTATGTATTCATTTCTAAAGAGACTACTTGAGATAGGAATGAGATTAGGAACGTAAGCATTGCAGAAGCCTCTGGCTTTGTTTAGTAGTCAAGTTATTTTTGCTAACAAATTTTTAATCACTGGTGAGTAAATAACATTGAATGAGAAAACTCAGGAAAATCTTGGGAAAATCTGACACTGTTCTGGAATTATTCTTCCAGATCATATAAACTGCAGGTGGTACAGAAGCTGATGAAATGGTAGGTAGTTAGGGGAGCGAGCAAGCCTACAGGTTAATTCTGGTTGTTTGGTAAAGCAGGTCCATTTACGCACAATGCAATGTTATATCATCAGGTAAAGGAAGGGATCCAGCAAAAAGGAACAGAAGACTGTGCTGAAAGTGGCAACTCTCTGAAATGGATTTGGGGGTCTTAGAGGGCAGACAGCTTAAGATGAGATCCCAGTCTGATTTTGTGGTCAAAATAAATAAATAAATAAATCAACCTTTTTCACAGTAGCATAAGTAGGAGTAGAGATTGGGATATTCTAGTATTGTATTCCTGAAGTTTTATACTCCAGTACATTGAGGCAACCTGTTTAGTTGGCTCATTTTTTTTAATGTAATGCTAAAAATGCTGTATGTTTGACAAAGAGCCACAAAAGCCTTTTCTATCAGGTCTAGTAAGTCATAGGAAAGAGCTGGAAGCTGAATTTAGGTAGGTTGAACTACATTAAATGTTAAGGAAACAAGTAGTTTATCCTCTGTTAAGTCTTCACGTAGCTTCTTCTTGAAGATATGCTTCTGCAAAATACTTTCTCAAAACAAATTATGCCCATTCACAACATAGCATTTTATTGGCCTTGTCAGCTGTCATTTGTTCCTTCTCTGAACTCTCGTTTTTTTCTCAAATCATTTGAAGAAAAGTTCCTATTTTTGATGCATCCCAATGGACTTTTAATGAGTTAAAAGAATAAAGTGTTGGTGAATTCCTACAACATTTTGTCACAACTTGTATTATTCTGTCTTTTTTTCTACCATGCTTCACAACTTAGGTGTATCTAACTGGCCTGCAAGTTCTACATTTCACTATCCCTTTTTATTGTCTATTGCTCTTCAGTGTAAGCCATTTACAGTAGTTCAGGCTGAAGATCTGTGGAACTGGAGTACAATATTATTCTATTACCACAGACGACATTTATTAAAGTGATAGCCTCATGGATTGTTTTTCTTCCTTCTTTTTTTTTTTTAAACCACCTAACAACCGCAGCCTTTAGGCAAATCAGATAAAGCAAAATAAAATCAAGAAATGATAACTACCAGAAACCAAATACTTTAAAAAGCGCTTGGCAGTGATCTGACTCTTTATTCATATATCTGTTTTAAGGCTTATCGTCTTCGTAGTGAAGAAATGTGGTATCACTTAGACTGATATGGAGAACAAATAGGAATATATAAGTGCATTCTGTGAGTGATGGAAATGGCAGTAGGTTATCATGAGGCAACTAGGTATCTTTTGTATGTTATAATGAAAGCAAGTTGAATGATACGATACTTTTAAGAAAAAAACACACTCGAGCAATTTAGAATTTAGCTGAAAAATATAGAAATATAGAAAAATATTGTAAATATTGTAAGGTCTCTTTAGAGGAGCCTTGTTGAAGAGGGTTGGAAGGACAGTGGGAATGTGCTTTTTGTCAAAGTTTTTCTGTGTTTGAGTTCATACTATAGGGATTTAAGCTAAGGACTGAACTAGGAAATTGGAAATGGAATTCAAATACTTTTTGTCTTGGTACCTGTATTTTGTGGATGCTTTTTGACGCTTGGAAAAGTGAATGGTTGTTTTCTTCCAATAAACTTTAGGTGGTGGTAGTACTCTTAATGCTTATGGGCGTTTAAAGTAGTCATGTGGCTGTAGCTCTGACGGTTTAGAATACAGATGACTAAAAGCTCAGGGAAAAATAATCTTTTGCTATATAACTTTTGTATAGTTGGGAGCCTGGCACCGTAGCATAAATATGTTAGTTCATGTGATAAACAATATTATTTTTCTGTATGTGCTTTGCTTTACATTGACTTTTACAATCATCTTCTAGGGGAAATCAAACATAATTTCAGTATGCTTTTTATCACGAAATTTCACGGTACAGGGGCTGCATTTTCAAAGTTCTGTGTTGTTTAATTGTTTCACTTCCAGGCCTATTAGCAAACATTACTCTCTAAAACTTATGTATCATTATATAAGGTCTGCATCTGTATGTTATTGTCCATAACAGAAGTCATGTTATTCATTGCTTTGCTAGAATGGCAATGAATTTTATGGAATTACTGATGTCAAAATTTTAATTGAAAATGTGTACGTACCTTCTGCTGTGTGCTCAAGCTGGAATAAATGCATTTGAAAAATATATTTATAAAGCAATCTCCTACAGAATTTGAGATATTTTAACATTTCTTCTGCATGAAAATTCTGAGATTAAAATTATAAGAAAAATAAGTTAAATCATTCTGCAATGAAGTTGAGTGTTCTGGGCAATCTCATGATGAAATGGGATTGCACTGGGAATGCAGTTGTGAAACTTTTAGTCTCTGCTCACCATACTCAATCTGACTGTTTGCCATGCTTCAGAACTTTGAGGAGACCATAGCAACATTAAATATAGGCATGCAAATATTGAAAAAGTTGACTTTGCTGTAATTTCCGTAAGGGAAACATTTCGGAGGACCAACCATGATGTTTTCCAGCACAGAGATAGCACTGTTGAAATGAATCTAAGATTTGTGGAAAACCATAATAGCTAATGTCAGTTGCATCTTGCTCAGCTTTAACATATTTTACATGGGAAATTGCATGCTGTAGTTACTTTACAAGCAGAATAAGTATAGGTGGTGTTTGATCTATTTTGTTTCAAAAATTAATTTTTAAATATATGGAATTCTTTTATTGCTCAGTAACAGTTTTTTTTTTTTTTTAAAAAAAAGCAAATTATACTAGATCTATTCAAGAAATTATATTTTGCTTCATATAGCATCTGTTTTGACAGTTTAAAAATAAATTACTTTAATGGGCTGTCAGATTTACATTGTGAAGCGGTAAATATTTTTTACAAGTATTTAAAAACTGTGTAAAAGGCTTCTTCTGAAGTGGATTGCCGTGTATATATGTAAGCAAGTCAGAGATGCAAGTGAGAAAAGGTGGATGTAAAGCAGGATACTTCTTGTTGAGATATATGCATTAGTGAGATAAACTGACATTAGGTCATCAACTTCCCTCTAGGGAAGAGAAAGGGATGGGGTTAAACTGGGCAGAACATCTCTTCATTAAGGCAAAACAGCTGTAGTTTGACATTTTGGTGCTCTAAAACTGGGATTGGCTAAAGTTCATTTTGGATTCTGTGGGGTTTTATGCATTCATACTCTTGCGTCCTCTTTGGACTGAAATCATCAGTGCACGTACAGTACAAAGCTGAGGGAAAAAAGAAGTGCTTTAGGAAATCTACTCACCATGTAATGTTTGAAACAAACAGGCTGTGCATTGCTGTGGCAACCAGACAGTAAACAAGAGGAAAAAATACAATCTCTCAAATTCACAGTATGTGAGCAGTTAGTTCATTTAATAAGATTGTCTTCTGCAGAGTATTATCGCTGTTCTGTACAGCACTAAATATTTGTATAAGATCTCTGATATTTCTCAGTTTGTCTTTTATTCATATGAGTTTATATTCCAATAAACATGAGAAAGATTGTGTGAAGATTTAGGATGATTACTGATGGGGAAAAAAAGAAAAAGCAAGAGGATGGCTCAGATGTTAGAACCCTAAAAAAAAAAAAGTTGTTTGTTTTTCCCTCCAGACTTTGGATGTACAAACAAATAATAATAATAAAAAAAGCTAACCCAGGGCTTTAGTCTGTGCGTAGTTACCTTAGAAATGCTTGTTACGGCTGACACAAAGCCTGAGCTGGCAGGCGGGGAGATCGGCACCTGGTCCAAGACAGGGTGGTTCCTATGGGTTACTCACACACTGGACAACAGCAGTGGAAAAGCTTGCAGCACTGCTCTGTTCACCGTTTCTCAGTTATGATGGACTTCTGTTTAGCTGTGGTTACAGGCCATCAAACACTGAATGACTGCTCTTTCGATGCTTTTATTGTGTATCAGTTAAATTGTTTTTGAAATGCCTTTTAAAACTTCCATTGGTAGATTAAACTTATTGTAACATTCTAATGTGGATTTCTTTGGAAATGGTCTATGTTAATCTTTGAAAAGGATTTTCTAATTGGTAACTTTCCTAGCACATCCTTACACAGTCCAGATACTGCATTCATCCCTCTTTTCATGGAAGGTTTTAATAGCTATATCAAGGCCATAATTAACCTGAGCGGATCTAGCTCCTGCTGATCTGGACAGTAAAGAGGACAGCCTTATTATATGCTCCTTGGGTCATATATTCAGCAGCTTTATTTTTGTAAAGAAAAATACATTAACACCTAGCAACAAGCCATCTCTTTTAGGTCAGATGCTGGTATGGTGTTGGCATGGGAGGAGGGTGCCTTATTGCCTCTTGAGCCCCTCACTGTAGGCATACAGTTAATTTAGGATTGTGTGGACACCAAATAAGTTATAAAATAATCTTAACTCCTATCCCAAGCCTATTTTCCGCCTCTTGAATTGTTTGACAGTACAAAGTGCATAATCTTTTGATCATTGGGAAAGCATCTATTTTCAATTTTAGTGGTATCTAAGGTTTGTATTCTTAATTCAGTTTTTAAATGTTGATCTAGCTTGCAATTGCTTAAAAGACTTTGTCTCTACCTCTCTCTGCAGGCTAGCAGTCTTACTGAGTACAAGTTTCAGTTACTACATCACTGAAACATGCTTCATTCAACCTTGTCACTAAGGCTCCAGTAAACTTATGTTTTATTTCTTTCTTGGCTTGATGGAAGACCCACAGAGATTCCTGTGCTCTTAGCCTTGGTTGGACTGAAATATGCAACTGCCTCTCTGATCTGGTTGCTCTAAGTAGAGAATCCCTTGTAAGTCAGTTTTTATTTCTGAATGGTTAATAGAAGTACTGCATATTTACATTGATACATACAAAAAAATAAAGTCAAGATTACTGTAAGATTTCTGAGTCAGCAAAGTAATGGTTATATATAGCTGGTTCCAGAAAGCATACGTTCTCTGAGCTTACTTAAATTATGCCTATTTAGGCTGCGTCTTTCATTCATGACCATTTCACAGTAATGCTCATTGAAAGTTTGTCTACACTTGAACTACTTCTCTGATGTTAACTTAGCTCAGTGAACGTGACTGGACTGTGAGGAGCACTTCACAGAAAGAAGCAGGAGCGCAGCTGAAGTGTGATTGCTTTGAGGGGCAATCCTGTGGTTTTTTGTGCTGCATGAGTTGTGTTACTGAAAACAATATGAATTACCTTTCAGTGGATCTTGGAGAAATCTTCTCTCTCCTTCAGGCATGCAAGAGGATAGTGAGAAGTCTTTGATGGATTAGTGGCCCTTGAGTGGAGTGATCAGATAACCTCTTTGTGGAAAACGGTCTTATTAGCATATGGGCTATTCTCATTCATCCTTTGACATATGCCCTTGGACAAGAGAACAATCCAATTTTAAAAGAAAGTCTTATACATTTGAGGCTTTTTTTTAAATGTACACAGATTTTTAGGTCAGCAACTGCTTTATAACTCGACTTTGCAGTGAGAACAATCTCAGTGATAATCAAACGGAAAGATGGGCATTGCAGAGTAGAAGAACAATTGTCTGCTGATTAATTAGGAATCTGGCTCTAAAAAGGCCAGGATTTCTGCCATTCTTTCTGGCAGAATATAGTTTTTGCGAAGAGTGTTTCTGCCTTGTCAGGGAGGAATGACCTACTGGGAGTGGCAGGAAAAACCTGAGGAAAAAGTCTCAGAGCATCATTAAAGTTCCACTAAAAATGCAGTGATTCACTAGTACTACCTAATGCCCTGAGTCACTGCGCTGGGTGGTGTGTGTAACACTTAGAGATGTGAGCCAGCTCCGTAAAACAGCATCACTTAGTTAATGGTCACTGAAGAGAAGAACGTTTTTTCCAGCCCTGCTGAGCTTGAAGAATAATGCAAGCTGAGCAGTAATATTAAGGAGAAATAATTTACCTCTTTAAGAAAAAAAAAAAAAAAAACTGATATTAATTACAAATGGGCTTAAAAACCCTGTCTCTACTCTTTTGTGATGCTTCCAGAAAATGGAAATACAACCTCAATTAATAGACTTAGAGCTAGCTTTTAAGCATTCATAGCTGGATTATCATTATATAGGGTTATTGGTGTAGTAAATACAGAATTGCTGATCTCTGCTCCCTGGGAACACACAGGAACGGCACAGAGCTGCACCAGGGGAGGGCCCGGCTGGGTATCGGGAAGCCTTTCTTTACCCTGAGGGTGGCCAGACACCGCAACGGGCTTCCTAGCGAGGTGCTGGGTGCCCCCAGCCTGTCGGTGTCCAAGAGGCATTTGGACAATGCCCTCAGTACCGTGCTTTGACTTCTGGTCAGCCCTGAACTGGTCAGGCAGCTGAACTGGGTGATCTCTGTGGGTCTCTTCCAGCTGAACTATTCCAGCTGAACATTCTGGTTGTTACAGAAGAATAAAACCTGTGAGAAGTAACAATCATCATTGGGCTTAGCTTACTCAACCTTGTAGTGTAGTTTCTATATCCGTTGATCCAAGAATACAGTTTTTTTAACCATGCTTCAGTTTCTTTCTGCAGAGTTTGTGTGCATTGCTGTGGTATCTAGATGCCTTTTTTTAGCTCATGTCTTAAGGAAAAAGAATTCTGAGCATGAGAAAAATCCAATCTAAACAATAATACACTGGATCTGAAGGGGAGGCATGTATTTTTTTACTGATTGTTTAGAGACAGCTTGTGAAGTTCCGTGGCAGAGTAGGAGTTATAGCTTTCACTTTATTTTTGAGAGTCCCTGTCATGAAACATGCAGAAAAAGCTTAAATGTATGTATTCTAAAAGCTCAAAGATGTAGAAAAAAAATAATATTAATACCTATTCCAGGAAGCTTTCATTTTAAACTTATATTATGATTTAAGGATCATGAAGAATCTGAGCTATGTTTTTTTGATGGATTATGAATGGTGAAGTGTAAAGTGGGGAAAAAAGTAAATGCAAGTTTGGCCTTCATGTCTCTTTCTGAATTACAATGATTTGAAATGGTTAAATGAGAAAGGGCAAATCCTAAAGAAAGGAGGAAGAGATGGACAGTGGAAGACTGTTCTGAGTCCAAATTAAGGAGAGTGCAAGGAAAGGTTGGAGACAAGCTGACCAACACTGGCAAAGATGAGAGGAAATGGATGTTGTGCGTTGTTGTTATGCCTTCTCAATGTCTTCTAAGAATCCCTGACAGTAAATAATGATGTTGGAGAGAAATATGCATGTGTGTGGATCTTAGAACTTCCTTTTGTGGAAAACACTTGTTCGGGTAACTTTAAGGTAAATAATTGTGATTTCTTTAACTTTGTTTCTTACACCATTTATATTTTCAGCTCTCTCACTCAATTGTAAATGCAAAATTTCTGTTCAGTTTCAGGTTGATATGAAATAACCTGCATATCATAACTTTTTAATGAAAACATTAAAAAATAACAAGGAAAGTTGACAACATTTTCTTTTGAATTTAATTCTATTTTTAAGTTATTTGGAAAGAAAAAAAGTGAAATGCAAAAAAGGGGAAAAATAAAAAACACACACACAAAACCACCTTCCACTTAGAAATACTCATATGTGTGACTTTTCTTTTCTTTTTTTTTTTTTTTAAAAAGATTAAATTGGAGTGGTTGGAGTGGGCTATGCCAAAAAACAATGCTACACTCAAGTTGTGGAGGAAGGGAGAAAATACTGAAAAGAGTGGATTGGAAAAAATTGAAGGTGAACTAACTTCTAGTCTGTGTACCTCCTATAGTTCAAAGTGAAAGCATTTTGTGGCAAATAAGAGACAATGAAGGCCATGCTTTTAGAAAGACCTGTTTTTTTCTAATATTTTGTGAGGTCTAAGAAACAGTTGAAAGATTATAGCTTTCCTGGAGTTTTAACTGGCACAGGATAATTATGTTCATTGGAATTGTATTTGGATTTGTCCTTTGGTGCGATGAAAGCACATGCGGGCGGTATCTTCTGTTTTCTTTTTGCTGAAGACAGAAGTTGGCAGCTTAGAATATGGAAGGAAAAGGTTTTGGAATAGACCCTATGATGCTGAAACCGAAGTATTTCAACAGCCAGACAAAATGCATTTGTAATACTCTGACATTTATTTCTGCTCAGTCATCTTTCCAGTTAACACCCTGTGAGCTGAAACAGCATGTAACAAAACACAGTAACAACCAGCAGTCCGTGATCAGGTACCTCTATGATCACAAATTCCTGGAAGATAAGTCAAAGTAGCAAAAAGCTAAGATTTCTGCAGACTAAATATTAAACCATCCAATCATCTAGTTGGAACTAGATGACTTTTAAAGTCCTTTCCAACCCAAACCATTCTATGATTCTAAGACTGATTTTATGATAATGTGCATATAAACATACAGAAAATACCCTCATCTAGAATCACCTTGGATTTTAATGCTGTCCATTGACGAAGCAAACATCTTGGCTGTTCTTATTTCCTAATAATGGAGAACAATAATGAAGGTAAACTGACAAAATTACACGGGTAGTATATACTATATCTAAGAGATGCTGTAGGAATTCATGAATGATTAAAAAGAGATGTAGTATGCCCACAGTAATGTGTATATTTGCTGATACTAGACTTCAAGTTGTCTATGAATTGGAGTAGTGCTTGTAATAATATGCCTTTATGTTCTGTCTATGGTAACCATGAAAAATTAGCCCAAAACATTCACTGTCATTGGAGAACATAAATCTTTCTTTTCCAACATTTTGCTGCATGCAATTAAAACAAACAGTTTTATTTCCTGTAAGCCCTTGTGAAATAGCCATTATGAATCAAACATTGAGAGTCTCACTCTCAAGCATGAAAGGCTCTGAACAATGTATATTTTAGTACATATTGAACATTTTCTGTAAGCCCCCATAAATAAATCCAGGAAATGTCTGTCCCTTGAGTACTACCTTCATTAAATCTGGAGCAGCTGTTGTTGAACTTGCACCCAAATACATAACGGAGTCCTTGACATCAAAAACTCTTCCATGACTGGCATATTATTGTAAGTCATTGTAAACATGCGTTTGTCCTGAATTAGGACTGATTCTATTACAAGTATAAGCTGGCTGATGTTATAGAAAATGAAATTCTAAACCCATATGCTCTGGAATATGATTAATATTGAATAAACTTGCATTAGACTTTTTTTTGCCTGTGGGTTGAGTATTCTACAAGATGACAGAGGAAAAAAGCTTGTTCTGATAACATAAGCATTTCACAGAAGTTGCAATGCCTTCCTTCCCTAAAGTTGTGGTGATACCATGACTTAAAATACCAATGCTGCAAAATTGTAATCCTCCTAGATTCATACAAGCTAAGTAAGGTCACATAGTGTTGGTAAGTTTTGTGTTTGGACAGAAAATATCTTGAAGTCCCATGTATTCCACAAAATGATATTGGTGATAAGATATAAATAGGTGTTAGAATGCAGGCCAGATGAACTCCATGGGTGCCTGCAACCTGTATGTTAGGCAATAATTAAAATGCCTTTTCCATTTTTCTACTTATCTACTAAAACATTGAAATGAGGAGTTTCTGATGTGAATTTTTAACCAGTTGCTGTTTTTTTGGGTCTGCCATAAAAGCAGTAATTCAACTGACAGAAATTTTAGCAGTCATAACTTAAGCTCAAAGCAGAAGATCAAGCTCTGGATTGAGACTTCCACAAAGCTACAAGTTATATTCTCATATGGTTTTAACTGGTGAAAGTCACAAATCATTATTTTATTCTAAAGAGAGATGTTTCTGGATAAATTTATTTGTAATTTGATATTATTAATTAGTTGATTTTGTTCAAATAATATTCAAATGTAAACATTGAAGGAAAACTTTGAGTTTTATCTTTGTGTTCAGCTTGTGTGTTGTACTCACTTTTCTCAGATATGTTAGATGCATGAAATTAAGTAATGAAAAGCTGGACTTATTAAGCTTTCTGTATTGTATTCAGAAATTAGACTGAAAATTGTGTGTGATGTAGAACATCTGACTAAAGACAGCTCTTTCTCCAATTCCTGGTATAAACACAGTAGTACACAGCACTAACAACAATCATATTGACTGATCCTGAGTGAGATGCCAACCTCTGCATATGCACAAATAGGAAAGCGAGGGTATAGACAAAGCTATTTCAATGCTAGCAAGTCACATTTCATGGGACTTAAATTGTCATTGTCCGCATGCACCACAAATTGTTCATAATGTCTTTCTTCAGCAAATCTCTGGCAATGGTGTAGGTACATGATTGACTCAAGGTTGTGGTTTGCAGAAAATGGGAGATTTTGCTTTGTTTTTGTTCTTTGTGTGAGGTAAGGCTACAGTTCTTTGGGATCCTAGAGGTGTCAACCCAAACACTTGTCTCCTTCAAACCTCCAAGTAATTCTGTTCTTAACTGCATGTGAAAAAACAATGTAGAGAAAGTGTTTAGTATTGCCAAAAGCATTGTCTTTCATCTCCCTCCAGCTATATGTAGAAAAGTGGTGTGCCTAAAAGCCAAATCATAAGAATTTGTAATCATGAAGTTCACCACAATGATTTGCCACAGCAGCTGCTACCTTTCATTAGGTGACAGGCGTACCGTGTTCCAGTGGAGGGATGCATTGCATTTCTCAGCCAACTCCTTTGGTCTAGCTTCCTGCATCAGAAGGAATGCTTACCTGTAAGCACCATGAAGTGAGATGGTAGTGAAAAGTGGTTAGTGTGCAGCACTAAGTACGGCTGTAAAGGCCTGCACCTGTGTGCTGGTGTGTGATTACATGTATGTCACCTGCAGAAGTGGAACCTTTATTGTTAAGTGGAGTAGTTGTGGAGGTTATTCTGCTGGAGGGAGCAAATTCATCTGTCAAACAGTGTGGTTTGTACCTTACCACAGGACCTCTAAGGCAGCATGTTGTTCCTTGTTTCTGGAGGTGTAATTAACAACCTGTAAACTAAATCGAAGCCACGTAACAACTTTTATCTGGTGTCCAGTTATTGCTTTGGAGAAAAGGGGAATTTTTCTGTTCAGCTAGCAATATTGCTGACAGAAACAAATGGTGTTTCTGTGACTACCAAAACAGATGCTTCAAGCTCGATGCTCTTAGTTTGTGTGGCTGGATTCCTGCCTGTGTTAACCTGTTGGTCCAGCATTTAAGATGGGAACTGCTGCTGCTGAGTCAGCGTGATCAAGGAGACATAAAGCTCTAATCTTATTCCAGTAGTTTTATATTTTTAATCTGTAATAATCTGTTTAGTGTCTGACTTCACAACTTATTCTACATGAAGAGGCACCCTGTCTGTGCAGAGTAGTATTGAAGTCTGGTGAGATTCTATATTTCAACCATCCAAGCACAGCAGAATCCAAGAGAACTTTGCAAGACCACAGTGTTTAGATGTACAAATACAGATTTTTAAAAAATTGGCAGTAGCAAATCTTTCTGTGTCCTAAGAAATATTTTCTTCTTCAGCAGAATTACAGCTATAGAGATCTAGTACTTATGCTAGGAGGGCAGGATGATGGACGGTGTGCTCTGTAGATCTTGATTTCAGCAGCCTGGATTCAGCCAAAATGCCACGCCTGCTGCTGGGGTCTGGATCTATAATGCCTGACTGAAAGAAACAATACACGCAAAGGTTTCAGCTGTCTGAACCAGGTCCAGGTTTTCTCTCTAGTCCATTAGGTATTTGTCTTTTCCACCTGCCTATACCGTATTTCTACCAGCTCTGTGGAGCTTGTTCTTCTTGTAGTCCTTGTAATACATACTTTCCAGGATGATCAGGAATCATTCTATAACTGTGACTTCCTAGCTAGTTTTCAATATTTCCCAAGCACCAGAAAGTGACCAATTTCTAGACAGCTTAACCATTACAATTAAGCATTTAATTCATGCTACTGTTTATTTTACATATGGCTTATTTAAATACATTCTTATATGTAACTATTGCTAATAATTTTTCAAAGGAGAAATGGGAGAAGAGTTGTGTTGTTCAATTTTAGTTTCCTTTTGCTATTTTTACTTTAGGAACCAGTGAAAAGCAAAAGAAAACATGCATATAAGACATATTACCAGTTGAATAAAAAAAAAAAAAAATCATGTTATGATAGAGGACTTCCCTCACTTTTATAAATATGTTGGACCTTAGTTACGATTCACGAGCTGAAGTAGATGAGTGCTAACCATTCTGACCTCTTGCACAACAGGATCCTCCCCGTGGGTTTTGAAATACAGTATTTGTTTTCATAGTAGCTATGATTTCTTCTAGTTTTGACGTGAATTATCTTCCAGTACTTCTGCAGAGAGCTATCTTTTCTCCTGGGAGGTGTATGACAAAAATGTTTTGTTCTCCATCAATGAGAGCTGCCTCGGGATGTAGAAAATAGCTTCCCTAAAAACAGCTTTGCATAATTTTAAGGAAGTTCTGTCACCTTCAGAGATACTGGTGTTAGTTGAAGTGTTAGTCTGTGAATCATAGAATGGAATCATAGAGTTGTTTAGGGGAAGAGACCCATAAGATCATCAAGTCCAGCCATCAACCTGACTCTACCACGTCCACCTCTAAACCATGTCCTTAAGCGCCACATCCCATGTCTTTTAAATACCTCCAGGGATGGCATTTCCACCGCTTCCCTGGGCAGCCTGTTCCAATGTCTATCCACCCCTTCTGTGAAGATAGCCTTCTTGATATCCAATCTAAACCTCCCCTGGTACAACATGAGGACATTTCCTCATGTCCTGTGACTTGTCACCTCCTCCCTGCAGCCTCCTTTCTGGCAGTTGCAGAGAGCAATGAAGTCTTCCCTCTTCTCCAGGCTAAACAACCTCAGTCTCCTCACCTGGGACCAGGAGACCCAGGTCCTTTTCTGATGGGCAAGTTCCCAGCCACTTACCTTCATAATACCTAGTGACACCTTCCGAAAATATTAGTTAGTTCTCCAAACTAAAGCTTTATATTGATGAACACAGCAGCGTAGTTCCTGGCTTGAAGATACTTGTTATACTCTTTGATCTTTACACAGACTGCTCTTTATTCAGTTGTTATTGTGATTTCACTCTTGAAATTAGCTGCATAAGCTTTGTTCAGATGTGGCACAGGTGCTTGTGACTGCGATCTTTTTCATATAGCACTTCTAAATTCAGTTTTAAGAAGAAGTAATTGTAGGTGCAAGATATGTACCTACTTAATTCTTTATGCAGTAGATTCTGTATGCAAAAATGTTTGTTATGGAGAGAACAGGTACTCTCACATCTTCAGATTTAATAGCAGTTATTATTCTATCACTAGTAGTATTATATAAAGATGAGTATGCATCAGGATATTATACACAGATATAAGCAAGTGCACACTGAGGTGAGGGAATCTTAAAGAATGCCAGAGAAATGCACCGTGCTGCTACCATGAATAGTTCATTTTTTGAGCTGTAACTTTAATATTTACATATTTTTAAAGGTTCAGAAAGAACATTTTAAATCCCATACTGCAATTTAAGGTCTTTTTGCAAGTTTACAGTAGTTCCACTATCCTTTAGAGGAATGCTGACAATGGCTTTCTTTTTCTGTCTGGAGTTATTCTTTTCTCTTAGTCCTCTATAAAGTCTCCCAAATATATCTGTTAGATATCATACTGATAACTTGAGGAGAAAATGTTAATTTTGCACTTTCTCTGGTAACTTTTTAAACACATTTGCTTTGTTTACGCTTCTTCTGCAAGTAATTTGCAGGTTATGGTGCAGGTATTTGATATTTTGAACCAGGCCATCTATTGTCTCTGTAGAACCTGAGTATGTTGGAAGTTAGGATTGGCGGATAACATATAGATAAATTCATTAATTTCTTTAGTTATACTTGTCAATTGTGAAGACTAAATATTTCCATTTTATTTTTTAAAGCTTAATTAATGAAAATTACTACATTACCATGGATGACTGTTTCGCAGGTGAATTTAATTGCTTGAAAGCTTTTCACGAGTATTAACTTGTTTTCCTTCCTGGAAATTTCATCTCCACTTTCATGTGGTACCATTGTCAGTTCGATTTCTACAATTCACATGATTACACTTAATAACTTTTATATAAAAAGAATAAACACAACCCACAATGTTCCAACAGAACTGTAGATAGCATTTAAAATTTTTTTGTTTGTTGATATTCTTATCAAGCAACTTAAGCTGTAATTACCACCATTGCTTTCAGCTGGCTTAAAGTAAAGGCAAACGTATTTGTATAGAAAAGCTGATCATCCGTACTTAAGTTTTATTTATTTTAGTGACTGTTTAAATCTTGGTCGGCCAAAAAATCTGACAAGCTCTGAGGTTGGTCTGAGCAATGCTGGCTACGGACTACAGGACGCTAGTCTTGCATAATCTGAAATAATTTTCCTCACCTTGCAAATGAGGAGCACAATACTGACAACCCACTCCTCTCCCCTCCATTTTATTTTTCTTTTTAATGAGTTCTTGTTCTTTTACATTTGGCAGTGGAGAGGCATTCCAGTCTTCTCTGTTGCTGCTCTGGTTCATCTCCCACTTGTGTTTGTGTGGGCTGGTAGAGTCTCTTTATACTATTTGCTTCACAGTCTGGGCTATTTCATGCTACTAGTCATTCCATTTCAGCTACGTAGAGCTTGAAAGTGCTGCTTCCTTAGGCTTACAGCTCAGAATAAGTAATTGCCTCTAACATGTTTAAACTAACTGCCCAAGAGTGTGATACAGCTTCTCTTCAAAAGCTTCTTCACATATATCCATATGTGCATTAGACTGGATTTGCTTAAAGTAGTGCTTTCATGGGCCTTACATAGCAGTTTCATATGCCTAAGAACACCATTGTTTTCTTCTAATGGGAAGCAAGTTTAGTGATCCATTTAGTAGTTTCAGCAATAGTGATGTATGTTTCTTTGCTGTTTCCTCAAATAGGAGTAGACTTAGATTTTGTTTGAGGTAACAGAGCTTGTTCGGATCTTTACTGATCATGCTGCAGAGCAGACTGCTGAGAACCACAGTGAAGTTATTTTTGGCAACCTGGAGATAACTAACTGATCCTAGGAGAGTTCAGACCTTGTAAGTACTTGCTTTATGTTTAGTCAGAAAAGAATGCATGTGAATGTATGAGATCCTGTGTAACTCTGGACGTTCAATTTCCTCTTCAAGCATTGTCCCTTTGACAATGAAATGCTGGTTTCAAAGTAAGTAAAATTTATAAAATTCATCTTTTTACTAAATTCTGTGTGCAGGTCCCTCCAATGGGCACTTGACTGTGAAGGACAGTCTTCAAGTCTGTTAGTGCATCACAACTCCTGGACAGTACAGAGATCATGAAGTCACCAAAACCAGAACTCTGCATTGGCTGTCACTTGAGAAATGGTTCTCAGTAGTGCTCTGTTTTTTCAGAGGCACATTGCCTCACTAGATCTTGTTTTCTCCATATATTGGCATAATACTTTTTAATGCTGGTAACCCATGGTTAATACAGAATCATAAAATAACACATGATATTGAAAGTCATTTTGAGCTTTAAAGGAAAAAATATCTCAGTTCTTAGCTATTGCTTGCATTTGATGTTGTATACATTCTTTTTCGAGTTCTCTGATAACTGAAATACATATTTTTTTAAGTTTTAAGTTTTGCCTTGTTTGCTGTCTAACTGTATGCTCTGTTTTGTTTTAGTGTCACCCCCCCACCCCCCTTGCCTTTGGTCATGTTAAACAGCACTGGCCTAATGCCAGTTTCTTTAAGGTACTCCTGAGCTAGTATTTTGCAATTCTTTTTTTTTTTTTTTTTTTTTTTTTTTTTTTTTTTTTTTTTTTTTTTTTTTTTTTTTTTATGTTTGTTTGTTTTTAAAAGTAAGTAAATAAATTTCATAAAAATACCTCTTAGGACAATTTTTGTTTCTTAAGAAATTTTAATCCTTTTACTATTACTTTTATAGTCCTGGGGGTTTCAGAAAACTGCTATCACTGGATTCTCCCTTTTTACACTGTTTTGCTGATGTAAAAGTAAAATAAAGAGAGAAAAAGAGGTATAATTGTCTTGAGAAATACTGTTTTCAACTAATAAAGTTATGGTGAACGTGAAATGAAATTCTGTGGTTCTTTCCCACGTTGAGACAATCCTGCCAGGGGATGAGTAGAACACAGGGGTGTCCCACGTGCACATAGGGCTGTCCAGAGTGGTCTGTCCATGCCACTAAATTTGAAGGCACAGAGCTGGTGCTTTCTAATTATGCTGTAGTATAAAGTAGCCTTTGGTCTTTTTTCTGGGTCCCTAAAACTTCTTGCTTCTGTTCTGTTGTGCAAGTAATTTGATGTGACTGTAACCTGTGGATCCAAGCTATGGGGCTGTATGATGCTTTACTTGAGCTCTTCACTTAACTAGCAGCTACAACATACCCTTTCATGGAGCTAAGAATTTTTGAGGGAGGAAGGAGTGCCAGCAGGTTAATTCATTCCTGAATCTCACAATGCAGGCAGCTGTAGGCTGGGCAGAATAGGTGGTGTGGTCTGCCCTGTTGTTCCATAGCTCTGTGGGCTGTAACTTTAGTAATTGGGTTGATGGCTTTTCTGTGTGTTTCTAATGGTTTCTTACAGTCCCAGTGATGACCCAGGATCCAGGTGCAAAATATATTCACCATATCTTTTGCTCCAAGTGTAACGAAGGAAGTTATTCACCGACTCCTCTGAAAAAGAGAAACAACTTTTCAAAGCAAGCAGTGCAGGACTGATTCAGGAATTCAGTTTAGAGTGAATTAAAATGCTGTAGTTTCAGCAGGCGGTATATTAATGTGTGTAAAACACAGTCCCTTGAAATAATCAGTCATGCTCTATAGAATTCTAATTATGTGAAGGAAATTTTTTCCTTCTTCCTGGATTGTCTTGGCTTAAGAAAGCATTGATTCACTAAATACTTTATAGCAGCAGCTTTTGAAAACAGTATTATGTGGAGAAAGTGTTTTGTTTGTGTTGCTAGCAACCACTTCAGTCTAAGATCTTTATTTGTTAGATGTATTTCTTTTGCAGATAAAAATTTGTAAGATTTCAGGGAAAATAGTTTCAATTGAATCTAATTCAATTTTTGATCTTTGTAAAAACTTCCTTTACAAAAAGGCATGTATTACAATTGTGTCTCTTTAAAGTATAAGGTTTTTTATAACTTTTTTGGTCTTTTTGCCTGTCCTTTAAAATGCTTGTTTGTGTAAGTAGATCCTGTGTAGGTTGAAATTCAGAGAAAAAAAAAAAAAGTAATTTTTAATTAATCTTAACTGGAAATGTAATTATACAAGTTTCTTGAATGCAAAGTTTTGCCATGTACCATCATTTTAATAATCCATATGGAAATATTATATATTATACATTAAAATGTAACACAAGGTGAGTTTGTAATGCCGGTGAATGAATCTGACATATCAGCTTAGTAATTACTTTGAATCAATTATATGGCAATCTGGAAATTCTTCTTTCTTCCACATATTCCTGTGTTTTCTGGTTGCCTCACTGTCGTGGACACTACAAATGACACTGGTCTGGAAAACTTTTGAAACCCTTTCATTTCCTCAGAACTCACATACACTTTTTTTTTTTTAGAAGATAAAGTTATCTAGAAAATTAATTGGGTTACTGATAAATTGGATGGAGTCATTTATGCTGTTTCAGAGCAGGTATGTTTAAAGCAGGTTTATTTTTAAACTCTACAATATATAAGTTTGTGTAAATGTGTGCTTAAGATAAGGAAAGACTGACAGCATTTTCTGGCCTTTGAAAAGATATTTAATTAGGTGACATTTGAAAATTGAAAGCTCCTTACGTGTTGCTTACATTGTATGATGTTTCTCCTAAGGTATAGTACAAGCAATTATTTAAAAGGCAAAATTCCAAGCAACATAAGGCATGAAAAGTAACTTAATGTGAAAATTTTCACAGTTGGACACAGTCTAAAATGTTTTTCATATGAACTGCTTACATAGATAATTCTTAGAAGTAACTGAAGTGAGTTCTTTTCCTTACTTAAGTTTAAGTGGCTAATGGTTGCGTGCTTAGCTACTTGTCTGTTGCATGCTGAAGTCACATTTGATGAAAATATGCCTTGCAGAAGTAATGTCTTACCATGAAACTAAACATTAGCTTCTAGAACTATATCCTCTACATTTTGGGGGTGTTTTGGAGGTGTTAATGGTACTACGGCTTGCTAGAATATATTAGTTTTGTTTGTCTTTAAGGTTGGTTTGAAATGGAATCTAAAAAAAATTAAAATTATATAGCATTCATGTTAATGTTGAGGAATATAAGTGCTCTGAGATGACCTTTACCCATGAAATTAAAGTGTCATTTTAATTATGGTTGCACGATCAAATAAGTGACATGATATTTTTAGCACTTGTACTTAGGCTTAAATCTTCCTCTATTGTAGCGAGTCTGTCTAGTGCCAGAGTTAAAGGATGAAACTTTAATTTCATGTCCACAACATAAACAAGACTATATCCCAAGTGTATCCCGTTTAGGAGAGGCAGGTGGTGAACAGGTTGTAGTAAATTCTGTTCTTTTCTGACTATAGGGAAACCTCTGAAAAATAAGCTATCATTTTCTTCTTCAATTTGTTCCTTTAAGGAGCCCAGAGCCAAAGTAATATATATGTAGTAACATATATATGTAGCATCCTGAAATGAAGTGTAGCAATGCTAGAGATCCTTCACTGAAGGCCAAAAGCATACTGTGAGCTGCCTTGATGGTGTGAAACACAGTATTTTCTCCAGTCATTGTTACGTGTTTAAATGCTGCTGGCCTGGAGTAGCTTAAAGAGAATGGCTTTTAATAAAGGGGTCTTGGTTCCTTAACCTCCCAAGTCATCTGCAGCTTGCATTTCATTATATTCCTCTGTTTGTTTAGATGAGTACAGCCAAAGGAAATTGGGTAGGTGACTGGGAATTTTCTGCTGGTGGCTATAGTTCTGAATGGAATGACGTAATGATCCTGCAGCCGTTTTGAGAAAAATGGCCTGAAGGTTGATATGTATCCCATCTGTTTGGGGTTAAAGATGTGCCGCTGTTGCTGCTGCCACTGAACCCATAAATGGTTCAAGCTTGAACCATCTTCCTTGTGCTGCAAATTCATTTTTCTTGGGGGTATTCTTGTGACAAAAGAGCAAGCCTTTTTTTTTTTTTTTTTTTTTTTTTTTAAGTGAGAGTCTCTGTTAACTGTAAAAATTTACATCGTCCTACTACTAATACATTTCAGAATACTTCTTGATTTTTTTTTTTTCCTTTGGCTTGATAAAGTAAAGATGCCATGAAGGCAGTTGCAATTATGTAAATTCCTGCATGAAGACAAAAGATGTGTTCATTGAGGAGGACTGCAGGAGACTGGCTGGTGTGTGTACAATCTCACTCTGTATATCTGTGGAGCAATTTAAATCTTAAAGGGGTGAGGGAGGTCTCTCGTTGATGGTCAAATCAAACAGTAAGACAAGGAACATGATAAGTGTGGACAGATGGAACTCAGTAAAGTCTATTTCTCTCACACACACACAGCATTCCTAAATCTGAGCTGATGCTTCGTTCTTTCTTGAACAGGGCAATTCAGTATTTATTTTTTTTTTGGTCTTGTTTTTGATTCTCAAATGGAAAGAAGTATACTATTCATATCTTGGTAATTTATAGAAGTGTTTATATCCTTCTATGTAGTTAACACTATGGAATTTTCAATTTTTTGGAGATTTGTCATGTTCACTACATATATCTTGTGATGCATTGAGTATTTTCATGTTCGTGGGTAGGGCACAGTACACCCAGATGTATACCTCACAGCTCAGGTAGGCACACTTATTGCTGGAGAGAAAAATCTTCAATCTCTTGTTTTCTTGAGTGGAATAAAATAACTCCATTCAATGAAGTTTTTATTGAGTAGTTGGAGGATTGGATATTAAAGGTTTTAGCAAGTGGCTGTCAACGTCCTGAAAGGAGGTTGTAAACAAAGGAGGAAAAACCACCCAGAAAACAGTCTATGGGTGTTCTAAATGAATCCTGTGTTATTACTCACACTGGAAAATTGTTTGTAGTACTTAGTTGGGAACACTTTTATATTTTGCCTTGGTCTAGGCATTATCTCATGCTTATTCACGTGGTTATACATTTACTTTCCAAGCAAAGAAATCATGTGCAATCATTGAGCTGTTAACTCTGAGTACAGCATATTCAGGGGGGAGTCAGACTTAAATTACTGCAAAATCTTGGCATGTTAGTTCCAAGGGTGTATTCAAGAAGCACTTTATAGTTTCCATTACTTCCCAAACCTAAAGGTCAACGTTTGAAGGGAAGTAGCTCCCAAGACAAGTTGTCTTCATATCTGACACTTATTACTCTAGACATTTCAGTTATGTTTTATTAAAGCTTTTAAAGAAAGTTGCAGTCTGGATTTCATATGTAGGAATATGATTAGTTGACAGGCAGTTTTAAAATACTCCCATTATGCAGCAGCTAACACATAATGTGGTGGTGTTTTTTTTTTAATCTTGTAAGTATTAATCATTCATATTTTGTTATCTTGGAACTTTTGCTGACAGTAATATCACAAGCACTCCTGCAGGCCTTGCTTTTATTTTGGAGATCTGTGCTAAAAGCACTTTTATCTGAGTCTACATTTCATAGCATTTGCAGAAACTTTTCTGGAGGTTATCAAAAGGGTTGCATGACTTTTTCAGTGATACGTGTTCCTGCTATATATTCTTTGGGATTAACTCTTCAGAAAAGCTTCACACTCCTATTTGGAAGACTTTCCTTAAATAGGCTTGGCTCTAGAAGAATTTTTAGTTGAAAATCATAAATGCAGAATATTGGACCAAATATTCCAGCAGATTAAATGAAAAATCCTCAGCAAGAATCCTGTCATGCTGTGGGACATTCAAGTCTCAAACACAAATACATTGCTATGTGATAAGTTTGTGTGTCAGTTGACTCGTGGCAGAGGCCCATGTTCTGTCCTTAGCCCGCAGGAAATACATTATGATTTACCTTATGAGGCTTTCCCTCTGAAGCCTAAATTAACGTAGTTGTGAACTGTTTATATCTTTAAGCCCTGAGACATGAATCCAGATGTTTTACCTGGAGTTTATTGTATTGTTGCCACACTACAAGTTAAATGTAAAACAAGGAAGAAAAGTTTAGATCTCCAAGTAAAGCTCATTCCCTAATACTTTTGGGGTAGTTTTAAAAATAATAAAATGTGCAAGTGTTTTACCCTGCTTCCTAAGGAAACAAAGCTTATGTGATCATGCTGTGTGCCTGTGCTGACCGCCAGTCTCTTACCTCCTCCCCCATCCCCCCATAACTTTTGAAACTACTGGCCAATTTCAAACAGATTTGACAGGAGTAAAGGTCTCAAAGATATCAGGTTCCTACTGGTTTCATGGAAATAGGTGGCTGGATGGAGAAGAGAGACCCTATTCATGTGTCTGCTTTGGAAAAAAAAAAAAAAAAAAGAAAAGAAAAAAAACCTGTGGAATGAGATCAACTGTATTATTAGACACTAGCAAATCCTCATGGGAAAGAGAAGTTATGAATGCCCCAAATAAGGGAAAGCTTTGACTGGATTTCTCACCTTCTTAGACATTAGGGGATCCAACAGAAGAGTCATAACCATAGGAAACCAGGCTTCAGTAGTTCCATTGCTCACAGACCTGCTTGTTACTCAGAGAGGTAGGAAAGTATCTTATTATTCCTGAAGCCATTGAATTAATGAGGAAAAAGATGAAAAAAGATCTTTAAAGGATGACCTGCTTCAGTTGTCTTTGTAAACTTACTTCAGAGGCAGACTTCTAGCAAAGAGTTGAATAGAGAGTATTGCCTGAAGTATAGAAGGGAGTGATAAAAGGGAATTATAAAAAGAAGATAAAGCATTTGGATGTATGAATATAATGCAAAACTACAAACTTTTCCATGAGGAAGCTGTAATTTCATCCCAAATTCAATAAAATTCTTGAACTGTTTGTTCTTTACATAATCATGACTGTTCCCATTATCTGTGGAATTAAAATGTATAGTTGTCCATTCTGTATTTATTATTCTAATAAATAACTAACGCACCTAATCTTTCTGGAGTCTCGCCTTCAGGCCTTTTTGCAAAAATATTGTATCTGGTTATCAATGGAGAAGAATTGCAAGAGCTGCTTAATACTGCGGGTACTGAGTGTTTCTGCTTCACTACATATTAGTGTTCACTGTATTTTAAATATTTAAGAATTCAGTTGTACACTGGTGATGAAATTGAGGTGAAAAACAGTAGTGGTTTTCTGTAATGTAGCACCTTGAGAGGTGAATATTGTTTTACTCTAAGTGCCCTGTAACTCTGCTGAGCTAATCCCTTTTTTTTTTTTAAATTGTGTCTCATTTGTACAAAGATATGATATGGGCCTTGATGCTGGGTGCCAAGTTAATGGAAGTATTTCTCAATTGTATTATAGTATGTAGTGTTTCACAGGAAATCAGTTAATCTCACTGTTAATGGGAAAAAAGTATATATATATTCTCATGAGCAACTTTTTTTAGAGTAAGTTTGGAAAAATGATTACAGAGCACTTTAAGCCAGTGAATCATAGCCTGCCTAGATCTTGACCAGACCATGTCACACCTGTCAAAATTCAGTAGCTAAAGACCATTTCAGCACTGGTAAGATTAAGCTTTACAGAAGTAGCTGATTGTATAGATATGTGAAACATGATGTTTCTAAGAAGTTTAAAGATGAAACAAGGAAAATTTCTAAGGCTTTAAAGGAAGACATTTAGGTATAATTCTGTTTGTAAAAGAAGCATTTTTGTTTTTTGATTTGTAAGTGTCTCACAGGCACACACACAACTTCTCTTACCTGACTATATGGCTCACCTAAATAAATAAATAAATAGATAAAAGAGCATGAGTATTTTAGCCAATTCTGATGTGCTCATTGTTTTTATTTACCACTTTTTACTCCAGGACTACCTGGAAAAACAGGCCTTCTGGAATATAGGTAGTTCACATATGCTGATAATTGATATAGGGTAAATGTGATATGGTGAAATATAGAAGCAAAACATACAAATAAGGTGATCTGCAACTGATGATCTGCAAATGTTATATAAGTTCTGTGGTTATTTTCTGTCAGTCTAGTGACAGACTTTTTGCACAGTCTACTTAGTTTTGATTTATATTAAGAATTATGTGTATTGTTATCTGCAGTCAAGCAATGCAAATTCAAACTGGGGGGAAACTTACTTTTATGATATGGGAGATAAAGAGCCTAATATGTAAGCAGCCGAAGCATACAGCCTTGAGCATTAATTCAACAGATTGAACACTGACAGAGGTAAATTATTATATATAAATAACCAAGTCTGAACACTAGTGAGAGAGAAGAACTCTGTAAGATAAGGAAGACTGTCTGTCCAAGAGCAAATGGATACAATCTGGGCACATGTATGTTTAAGAGGCAAATTAGAAAAAGTGCCCAGAACAGCTTTCCAACTGGATTAGTCTCTTTTAAAGACATTGATCCCTTATAAGGAGTTTGTCACATTGTAGTTCCAAAGAATTGGCCTTAGTGAAGTCTCAGGAAAATGATGCCTGAGTTTTGATACAGTATCAGAGAAGTTCTTCTTCTCTTCCCTTGAACAAATCAACTGCAATTTGTTCTGAGAACTTCTTCTCAGAACATATCTGGTCTCAGATATGGGGTGTCAAAGTGTAGTGCTTATAAAAAAAGCCTTAATAAAACCTTACTGAATTTCTGGAAATCCAGGTGAGAAAACAAAATCTAGACTATTGAGCATACTGTTTTCTACACCATAACAACCCATCCAAGTCCATTGGACCAGATGTGCTGCATCTAAGGGCGCTTAGAGAACAATCCTTTACAGGACTGTTCCATATCAAAGCTAAAAGGTCATAGAGATTGGGTGGGGGAGGTTCCCCTCACACCTGGAGAATAGCAAACCCTCCATCAGTCTTCACAAAATGCCAGAATGATGATCAGAGAAACTGCAAAGGAAACTGCCTCACTTTGATTTCTGGGAAAATCATGGAGCTCGTCTGCTCAGATTGCATTTCTGGGCACACGGGGGAGGTGGAGGTCAGATGTTGACATGGATTTACCAAATGAAAATCATGAAGGCAGCCAGGCTGCCTTCTGTGATAAAATGACTGGATATGCGTCTGAAGAGAGAGCGGTTGATGCCATTTGTCCTGACTGTGACAAGGCTTTCAGCGTTGTCTTTCACAATATCCTTGTATCTATGGTGGGCAGTTATAGTCTGTGTGGGTGGACAACAAGATGGATAGGTAACCAGTTGGGTGATGAGGCTTGGAGGGCAGCAGATAATGGGATCAAGTTGATCCGGAGGCTGGTAACAAGTGGAGAACTGCAGGGGTCCCTCATGTCCTTATTGGTGATGTGGAGGGGGCACATCCATGGAGTTTGCAGTTGACACCACACATTGGAGTGCCCGGTGGATTCCCTTGAGGACAGGGCTGTGCAACCCAGAGACACCAGCCTGGGGCAATGGGTCAGCAGGAGCCGTACAGAAGTCGATGGAGAAATTCAAAGCCCTGCCCTGGGCACGGAAAGCCCTGCAAGGGGCAGGATCCTGTCAGGCAGCAAGTCCTGTCACCAGCGGTGTCCCAGGCTAGATCAATGGGACATGTTGTTGCACAAGTAGTAGAGCAGGTGAAGGGTCCATCCCTCTTTAACTGGCATTACTCAGTTTGATGTGGTGTCCAGTCTGGGGCCTCCCAGTACAAGAAGGGATATTGCTGGAACAAGAAGGTTCTTCTGGAACGAATCCAGTGAAGAGCTGCTAAGATGCTCAGGGGCTGGAGGGTTTGCCCTGCAGGGCTTTGGGACTAGGGCTGATTCATCCTGGAGGAAGTGTGGCTTCAGGCATGTCAGGGAGAGGGCTGAGAAGACAGGGCCTTTGTGGTGGTGTCTGTCAGGAAGGTGAGGGACAGCAGACATAACAGAAACCAGAGTTCCCAACTGGATATAGCAGAGAGGTTTTTTACTATTAGGCCGGTCAAGTGTTGTCTGGAAAGGTTATGTGGTCTCAATGCATGGAGGTTTCCAAGGCCACGCTGGATAAAGCTCTGAGCAACACAGTGATCTCTGAGCTGGCCCTATTTTGGGCAAAGGTTGAATTGGAGAACTCCGGAGATCCCTCCAGACCAGTAACTCTGTGACAGGAGCTTTTGGGTTAGGAATCTGCTTCCATTCTGTCATGTGCTGCAGCGTACAGGTTAGTGTGAGATGGATAGAAAAAACTTGTAACTGGCAGAGCCTTTTTCAGCATTACTTCTGCCTTCTTCCCCAGGATCCAAGTATTTCTTCAAGAGGGAAATCCGAGAACTGCTTCTGCACTGTACCTTCATCCTTCTTAATCCAGTAATATACAGTGACTTCTGCTGCAAACCTGACAGAGCACTATTCCAGGGATTTCTGTGGTTGTGGTAAATTAAAATTTCCTGGGACTGTTCCCAACTGCAGAGGCCAACTGGTGGGGAATGGTCTAGGTCCATACCTGAAGGCTCTCAGCCTCCAGGACAGGGTGGCCACATGCAAAGCACTGCTTGGGAAGGGTCCCTGCGATGTCCTAGCTCCTGAGATGTGCCTGCCTGTCGTTTTGCACAGCAGTGGCTGATGTGCCAGGGACGTGCTGGGGCCAGTCTCACGCTGTCAATGTGTATAACACTGGTGCATTCTACTGGCTGGCAACGTTCCCGATTCCTGCTTGGTTTATCGAGCACATGTAGCCTCCTTGTGCTGCGATCACAAGTGGGCTGCGGTGCCATGAATGTGTGGGTTTGAGGGTGTGAGAAACAGCGAAGCACTCTCCAAAATATTTGGGAACCCCTGCCATACAAAATAGTGGAACCAGATGGAATTTCATTAGTCGATGTGCAGCAAATATGACGGCGATTTATGTGGAAGGTTTCTGCAGCATGTAGTAAAAACCTGAGAAAAATAGCAATCGCTTATGTCAGCTGTTTTGCTCCAGAATAGATGTAATGCCTTCATCAAGAAGATTTTTTTTTTTTTTCTTGAGGATGAAGTAATGCTTTTCTCATAAATAACATTTCAGGAGGGAAAGGCAAAAGTGGAGAAAGGCAGAATTTTTGTCTTAAACTTGATTTTTAAAACTGGTGATCATATTTTTACACTGACTGATGTAACTGGCAAGCTTTCTTGGCTTCCTTGGTACTTTGTAATTTTTCTAGCTTCCTAGAGTTTGCTGTTACAAAAGCAACATCTTCTTTTACATATTGTCATCACCGTATTGTGCAAGTCCAGTATACTCGTTTTTTTACCACACCCAGGAATGTCATAGTTACTGTTGAATGATTTCCCTGGAGATAATAGTGGCACAGCTTTAAAAAATCAAGACCACTCACTGATTGACTTAAGAAATAAAAATGGTATAATGCTTTCCAGATTCAAGCTTGTAACAATACTTTCTTTGTATATGCAACTAAGTGTCAACATCATTCATTTGTAGGTCATATTCTTTAACCCTCTACATGAATTTTCATTAACATTTTCCTCTTCTAAATACCTATGAATTTTCATAGAGAAAGCTTTTTCTCTTTTTAAAATCTAAATATTTATTTATTTATCTAAATATTTATTCTGATTTCTGTCTTAATTCAGAGTCTGTGCTTATGCAGTATAGAAGAGGTGGTTGATACCTAACTGGTAGTAGCAAGGCTAATTCTAGAAATCATGGTGTCTGTCTTGCAGGAGCTCCAGCTCTCAGCTGAGAGAAGAAAGCTGCTGTCTCTTACACTGCCTAATGTAATGCAAGGGTGAAAGGGACATCTTACTTTTGAACTAACTTAACATTCAGCGTTGTCCAGCATGTTATGGCTAATCTCTAACTGTGCAGTATGGAATTTGTTTTCAATATCATCCATAGGTAAGATCATCAGCAGGTGATTTAAGGATGGTTTAGCTGACAGCTTTTAGTATCTTATCGTAGCAAAATTTTTCAGGAACTGAAAAATTAATGAGTAAAGGTTTTATTTTGGTTCTTGGGATTCATTAAGACATCTTTTTGAATGTTGAAAATACACTGTTTCAGACTGGGGGGGAGGGGGAGCAGTTAATAATAAAACATCCTGATTACTCCTCTCTCCTCCCTTGTTCCCAAAGACCTGGCTGAAATGGCACTAACAGCATGGAAAGTCCAAGCTTAGTAAGAAGCTCTATCTAGAAATAACCCTCTCAGTGTGGGTCCCTTTCTAGCCTGGGAAAGGTGTTGAGAGATGCTCAGGATAGGGCAGCGACAAAAGGATCTGTTGTTCCATGGGTCTGCAGGGCTTTCCTCTTGGTCGCAGGGGTCACATCTGCTGTGACGGGCTGCAGGTCGTGATAAAGACAGGGAGAGACTACACAGCTGCTCCGTGCTGGTGGGCTGATGAGGATTTTTTTCCCCCCCTTACATTCTTCAATAATATTTCCCTAGTGAAAGGACATGCGCTTAGACAGCACCTTGCAGCAGGCAGTCAGTATCTGTCTGCACAGATGTTGCTAACTGTGCTGTAACCAGCTGATTGCTAGCAGGGTGTGGAGTAGAGTGCAGGCATCTCTAAAGGCTTAGGGAAGGTGGAAGGTGAGTGAGGTGAGCTACGAGTGATTTTGTTACAAACCACGCATTAACTCGTAAAATTGAAAACCTGTTAATTGGTTCACACAATAGGAATATTTTCATTTCAAAGTCAGACCTGAATATCTATAAATACACTATCTGTACATATTCTTTGTAAAATCATTTTCAAAGTAGAGAAGGAAAAGCAACATTTTTGGGGTTAGGATGTAAATAGGTAAAATAAATAGAAGAGAAACAGATGCTGAATAGCTGCTCTTCATAGCCTGCCAGGAGAAGAAAGCATGAGATCTGGCTGTCAATGTCAATATTTTTGGTAGCTTCTAGAAGTATGAAATACCCTAAATATATTTTGGATAACAAATGCTATTATAAAAGATTGCTGATATACATAAGTATCATAGAGACGAACAATGCAGATTCAGCGACAGTTTCCAGAATCAATGTGGATTTTTTTTGTTTTGTTTTTTCTTATACACCAATATGTTACAATGGAAAATTGTTGTTACTGGAAATTTATTCACTGTTAGTGTGTAGCTTCAGATTGTGCCTCAAAAGTGACAGCTCACAGTGTGTGATCTCTGATCCTTATTGCCTTAGATTTGATACTCTAATTTCTCGTGGAATGTAGTAATATAAAAACAATAGCATATATGTGTATGTATATATATATTTATATAAATTTTTAATTAAAAATCAAAACTAATTCCATATGAATGTGATGCTAAATTTTTGCATGAAAAATGCCTTGAATAATATTTTAAAAGAGTATTCTCTGTGTGAAGCATCTTTGTTTAAACATCTGTACGTAGAAAACCAAAAAGTTAGTTGAGAAGCTTTTTAATTTACTCCCACGATATCTTCTGTCTAATAGTTGAGAACACTTCTTTCTACATCTGTAGAAGACACATAGTGTTTGGACAGGGTGAGAGGTGATGGGAAAATGACAGATTTGTCATAAGCATCTAATTTTGTTTTTTATTTCTAAACTTCAGTAACTTCTGTAATGGATAAGTGCTAGACTTCTGATGAATGGGATGCAACTTTTTAACTTGTTCTTTTTTCATCTTCATGCAACTTAAAAAAAAACAAACAAACAAACAACAATAACAATAACAACAGTAAACAACTAAACAGACATTGAAGAGGAGCATTATATCAGTTACAGTCAGTTTATTGTCCACTGGGACATCTAGCAGATCTGATCATTCGCAGTATGAATTAAGTGTTTAGTGCTTCACTGTTTTACATAATGTTTTCTTGAATGGTCTGAAAGAGGAAGTAGAAGGCACATTAATTACATCTGTAAATGATATGAAGCTAGAGAGAGCTACAGCAGCTGGAAGAACAGCAAGAAATACAAATTCATCTAGATAGCAGCAATGTGCAGGAATTTACAAAATATGATTCACCTTGGGAGCATGATCCAAATCAGATACATTGCATGTAAATTTAGTTTAATGAAGCGTTAATATTATTGACCTTTCACTCATGCAGTAAGCAAGATCTATTTATCCTGGGATCCTACACATTTAACTGTTTGTTGTTTGTTTGTTTGTTTGCTTGTTTTTAAGTGGTATTTTGATCTTAAGCCACTTCTGAATCTTTCTAATATTGTGTCTAATTTCACAACTGTAGTTTTGAACAAATAATGCATTTCTCATTTTAGTTGCCTATGAAAGAGAACACGTAGAGAAATTAATGCCTCCTCTTTTGTGATTTTTTTTTTCAAACATTCAATTTTAATATAATTCTTCATCAGTGCTGCAAATTACATATCTGTCCCAAATTCAGAATCCTGGGATCTAAAATTCTGTTATTTTGTTCATCTGCACCTTGACCATTTTGCTTTACAGTTGGGTATTGCAGTGGAACTTCAGTGGAAAACTGCCCTGAGACTTCATTTTCTTTCTTCTGTTTTACAAATGGCTCATGATTCGCCTTCATGCTTTGGAGGCGAAGCTGATCTGGCTGCCTTTACAGCTTATCAGTCTCTCAGCACTAGGCTCTTTACCCGGGCAAGTGCCAATCAGTTGTAATTTGCTCAGATAACAATGTTTCTATTGTTAGTGCTAACATTTCTGTTTGTTAAATTGGCAGTGGAGTAGCTCACTGTATCAAATAATTTAATGTTGAAGAAACAGTCTTTTTTGGTGCATGGTGTGTGGGATTCTGTTTGAAGGAAGCAAAGCAAAAACACATATCCAATATTGCATTACTTCTGGCTTAATTAGGGCCATACCAACATGTCTGGTGTTTTTCTGCACTGAGCTGCTGGAGATTGCTGCAGTGTAGTCAGGGTAATACACTTCTACAACTGTGTTATGTTAACCTGAGGTGATTAGGGGGAAAAGAGATATAAAAGAATAATTATTTTCCAGACACCTTGTGTTTTTTTGGGGTCAATATGTGGGCACCTGCGTAATGTAATGAATTTAAGCTGACTGATGACAGGCTTGCTTTACTTACCTGTGGTGGACCTGTTAGAAAGGGTCTGTGGATTGCAGTACAAAAGGCGGTATGGCTAAACTTCATTTTATAATAGCCAGAGAACTGCTTTATAAAGACCAAATTCAGAGTAATTGTTACCATGTTGGTATAGAAGAGTGTAAGGCGTTGCTTTCAGCTGCAGTTTTCGAACGGGATGATGAAGCTTTGAAACACCTACCAAGATGTCCAGCAAATTCCCCGTGTCCCGGTGGCTGCATGGCAGATCCTCTCCTCACCTCCTCTCTGCTGGCTAACATGTGTGCAGCCACTGAGCAGGCAGCCACGCGTTGCTCGCTCTGCTCCCTGCAGACTGGCCTTGTACCCTCTCCCTTCTGAGGATTCATCAAAAGAGGTGGCATGCCCGAAGGCCTGGCTTTGGTTTCTCTAGGAGGATCAGCATTTATTATAAAAGGGATGCTGGTTTTCCTTACAGATTTTCAGCAGTCCTTTCATGGTAGAGATCCATAAAGCTGAGGATGTGTTTTGCAGTAACAAAGCTCTTCATTGCACAAGCAGTATTGGTTCACGTAGTGCAGCAAAAAAGCCGAACTGCTGTTTGCTTATAATTTTGTACTTTTGAAACATCTGCCGTGTACTCGGTATGCTTTGATGGTGAGCAGAACCACGCTTTCAGCTGAAATGTCACTCCCTCTAACCTGTTTCAGGAATATTCATATTTTAATGACTTGTGCTGAGTAAATGGTAGGTCAGACAAAGTGTGTTTGTCCTGATTAAACATATGTGCATTTACCTTATCTCAATTATACTAAAAGTATGAGACAAAAACTTGCACACTTCTTGCTATTTCCTCCACAGTACAAGTAGGAGATGATGTTTCTATTTATCTGTGCTACTGTTCTTCTCTATCTCTGTGGCTAGTATTAAAGTGTGGCATGAATTCTTTATCCGTATGGCGCGGTGGTGGCTTGCAAGTGATGAAAAGCAGTTTCCTTTACACAAATATCCATCTTCGTTAATGCTGTCAGACAGCAAGTGTGATATCCAGGGAATACACGTCACTCTGTGGGTTACTGATAATGTAATCTAATTTCCAAAAATAAATTAAATGCATCTTTTCATCTATGGCCATCAGATGTATGTAAGCTGAGAGAAAACAATATGTTAGAAACTGGACATGTGAATTCGACAGAAAGATCAGTGACAAATTTGAAACTGAAGCTTTGGGTTAGACATACTTTTGGATTAGTTAACCTTACTGAAGAAGCTCATGATAGTATCATGTTTTGTTGTGGACTTCCGCAGATATCTTATCTAGATTGAAGAACTCTTATTTGTTTCAAACATTCCCCTGAAGTCTTTCTAAGCATTTTTACAAGGCTTTTTTTTTTTTTTTTTCCATCAAATTGTTACATATCGCAGCAATAAACCTGATTTGTAAAAAGTGTTAACAAATGCTACACTTTTTTTTTTCATGGATGACATTTTTGAGGGACATTTTTCTTTGCTGTCGGAGGAGAATGAGCTAAAGAGAGGAGAGAAAAAATAAGGAAATGGTAATTCTGATTGTAATAGGTGTGGTGCCGTGACACAGAATGAATTCTTCCCTAGTGTGTACTGCTTACACTTTTATAATGTTAATGCTCTGTATTTAAGTTGAGAAGAGGAGTAGCAGTTCTGTGTGCAGGGAAGTGCCACAACAGTTGTGTGAACCCTTTTAAAAATTCCACCATGTGAGAGAGGACCCCTTCTCCTTCCACGTAACTCAAAGTTTCTGCAGGCTTTGTCCATGAAAGTCAAGTCATTTTGATACCTCTGTTACCTAAAGGTTTGGTTTTACTGTAGTTTAGTCTGGCCAAGTGCAGATGATGCCACTTAGCCCAGTCTGTCTCTCTCTACATCTGCTCCCTAACTGTTTTATTGTCATGTCAGGCTAATGATGGTGCCTCCTTTGACTTTGGTGTGCATAAACAGGTTTGGAAGTGCACCTGAAGGTAGTTCAGATTCTGTTTCATCTGCCCAATGGAGAGCAACAAAGTCAGGTTGTTGCAAAGTCAGCAAACCATTTCTGGTTTGCTTCTTTTCAGAGGATGCGTGTGACCCTGTTCAAGCAAACTTGCTAACCATCTGCAATTGCCTCAGTCATGTCGAACATTGCATCTTAATCCAGCTGTGCATATGTGTTTAGCTGATGCTGTTTTGTGTGTATAGATGAGCTGTTCCTCCTTCAACATAATGGAAACAACAGCCTTCTGCCTGCCAGACCAGGCAGAACAAATCTGTTCAGACCTCTTGTATGTCCTGTATATCATCCTCATTGCTGAAGAAATACAACTGTTCATTATAGATCCTATCCTTTAGTCTCAGTGAATTATTGAGGGTACCAATGCAATTGAAGGAAGGACTTATTTTATTATTAGGAACTTTCCAACTAAACCCCTGAGGGAAAAACTTACAGGTTAGTTTTTGTCAGGTGTGCTGGGCTTTTGCAGAGGTACTTTAATTCAAAAGTAGTTAACATTCATTTGTTTTATCATTAATATTGATGGTTATATTGCTGCTCTGGTTACAGGAATAAGCAGCAAGTTACTTTAGATGTTTTATTGGTCAGATAGCAAGACCAGTGTTAGCAATGCCGTAAGTTTTCCTGTGGTTCTCCGTTACACCAAGAATGCCTTCTATATAAAACTTGCAGGCACACCTTTGTACTTCTGACCTCCTGTGATCTGTACAGTAGCAGAATGTTGCTGTATCACGTTACACTTCTGCATTGCATGTCTTTTCCTGCCATTTGAAGGTACGTCAGTGATTTCTTCCTGTGCATATTGAATGTCAGGTGTCCATTAAGGCATTGTCAGCTGCATAAATAATTGGCATGTGAATTATTCCACGTGCTGCTTCTTGTTATAAATTTATTATATCATTTTGAACTGGAGGATTGTAATGTATTTCCTATGTCTATGCTTAGTGTGTGAGTTGCTAGCTCGGTGTTTTGTGATCTTTCCAGTACTGATGAAGTAACTCAGTCTTTCCTTTTGTTCTAGTTCAGGCTTGGATCTCTGAAGCTACAAAAAGTTTCAAGTCCAGCTGAGGTGGTAAGAGAGCTGATTGGGTATTGTCTGGACTGCTTGGGAAGACTCCAGGTGAAAAATGAGCACCTGCAAAAAGAAAATGAAAGGCTTTTCAGTGATTGGAGTGATGTGGAGAAAAGGTAAGTTTAAAACAGTATTCACAGGGTATTGTTGAGCAAATCACACATATTTGTACTGTCAGTGCAGGGTTTACTGATGGGTGCTTTTAAAGTCATATAATGATAGATGGACACAATTTTTTCTTCTCTTAAAAAGAGTTGTGAGCCCAGATACTTACAGGTTTCCTTCCTACATCAAAAATGTGACTGGTATCATAGACCTTGCAGTTAAAGCTGGTTTTAATATTATGTAGCAAAAAAGAAATCACCTCTTTTCATCTTTTTCTCATCTTTTTCATCATTTTCTCTTCTCATCTCCACCTGTTTCAGGAAGTGTCTCTTTTTATTTCCCTCATTTTCACTAATTCTTATGACTGGAACTTTGAATTACTTATATTTTTTTGAATGGGACATAAGTTGCCATTTCTTTAATCTGTTTATGGAAGCAGGCAGAATTGGAAAATGAGTTTGATGTTATAGGGAGAACTACCCTTGTTTTGTGAGAGACTTCATTATTTGCCATTGCATTTTTGATCTGAATTGCCTGCTCCAGCACTCTGTACTGAAGTCATCTGTGCTTATTTCAGCTGGCATAAAGTGGTTAGCACATAAAAGTCAGAGATTTATCTTGTGTGTGTTTTTTTGTTTTGTTTTGTTTTGTATAGCTTTATCTGAAGAAGTACATTTAGGAAGACTGATGAAAGAATGTAGCTAATTGGTGTTAATTTACCTTGAAAAAGAGAGCTAACTTTTGGGAGGAGCTAGTTTTGTTTCCCTCTCATTAAAATGAGTAACAGTTTTTCCTGACAATCTCCCTGACAAGCATATGGCCTTCCTAAATAGTGTTTTACTGCTTAACAGTTTATTGAACAATAGTGTGTTGTATAACCAGTATGCTGTACTGCATTACACGCTAATGTGTAATAGGCATTACTGCTTGTATCAATTTCCATGGTGGAGTGGCACTTTTAAAGAGTAACCCCAAAGAAAAATTCACAGTTGCCTGACAACCATCGGACTCTAAAGCAATGTATTCGTGGCTTTGAAAGCTGGTGTTTTTCTTTAGTATGTTCATATTTTGAATTAGCAGAAACTTGATTTTTCAAAATAAATACTGAAAGTTATGCAGTCGTCAAACTTTGGCCATGTCCCCTAAATGGAGAATAAAAATGATTTTTATCCAAACAGTGGATTCTTTTTTTTTACTTTTGTTGTTGTTGTTGTTGTTTTTGTTTGTTTGTTTGTTTTGTTTTGTTTTGTTTTTTGCCCTAGCCCAATCTGCCCTGTTGTCTCTTGTTGTTCTTCTGGCTCTAATTGCAGGGTGCAGGTTGCTGCAAGTTTCTTGGAGCCATACAGCTTTGCCTGTTGTTGTTCACTATATAGCATTTCAAGCTTCACATTAAGTATAACTCAAAGTGTGGAGAGGGAAAAGAGCAAATATGAAGCACGTGGTTGAAGAATAGTGCTTCCTCTTTCACCTGTAGCTAAGGCATATCAGCTTCAGTTTCAATGCTAACTCTTCCCATGGCTTAAAACAGGACCTTATTAAAGAGAATCAACACATAGCATGCAGACTTCCAGAAGACTGCTTTTGTTGTTGTTCAATTTAAGTAGAATAGAAAGCATGCGGCACTAGATGGAATAATTCAGTCACTCCTTTTCCATTTTCCTGTTCTAGTTTTCTTGACGATAGTGAAAGTTTTGTGACCTCAGCTCAGCAACTTTGAATAAGCCTTCTCCTGTAGCTCTCCTGCTTTTCCTGAGGAAGTACATTCTTCTGGCTTTCCATACCCTCTGTAGAATGACTAATAAGTTTCATTCAGGAGGTTAAATCTGCCTAGTGAGCAATCTGTAGGCTAAACACCAGCCCTGATCTGCTGCTGGCAATTACCTCAATATATATGAGATAATCCACTCATCGGTAAACAACTTGCTGTTGGCAGCTGTATGCCATGTACGGGGATGGCTTCTGCCATTTCCCTCTGGGATGAAGGTCCACATAAAGGCAAAAGGCAGGATGACACCAAAAATCCATCTGAAGAGAAATTCCCTGCATCCTCAAATTGCTAAATTACTTAGGTAATCTAGTCTGAGCTGTGTGGTGTCTGATGTGTTGAGAGTTTCTGGCAGAAACTGTAACTCTTAATTTTCCTAGTGTGATAACCTAAGGGTAGGATTTTACCTGGCCAAAGCTTTCCCTGCTTTTAGAAAATTGCCCACATGAAGATAGCATTGTATTGAAAGTTAGTGGCTGGCTAGACTGTTCAGCATTTGATCTAAAAACTTAAAATAAAAATTGTTAAGACACTATCTGTCAAGATCCAAATAGAGAGCCTATAGAAATTTTCAAATAGATTATTCTGAAAATGCTGAATATGTGCACATATGTCCTGAATATGTGTACATCATGCACACCTCAGGGATGGGTAAATTTAAGTATCAAATCAGGATACCTATTTATTAATTTCATATAGATAATTAAAGTGGCAAATGTAAAGCAATGATAACATTTAGCAAAATAATTTCTTGGCCAATAAAACATAAGTGAAATGTCTGATTTGTGTGTGTGATATTTATTTTGCATCAAACATCTAAAATTAGTGTAGAAAAAACAAAAGCCCTACTAATTTATATTGCGGTCAGCTATAGCGACGGTATATTTAAACCACAAATAACTTATAAAAATGTAGGCTAGCTAGTTTGGTACTTGAAATTGACTCTTCAGCAGGAGCTCATTGAAATTCCATACCATCACCGGTGCTGGGGGAAGGCGAGGGTGAATCTGAAATGTAATAGAAAGGTGCCATAAGAGCAGTAATTATTTTAGAGCACGGAGGACATGGGTAGAAAGAGAGCACATTTATAGTATTTGAGTGTGGAAAATGCATAATTGCCAGTAAGTTACATAGTTCATGTTAATTTTTGTGAAGCACGTGGTGATCTCTGTGTTTTTAGGTGGTGCTGAAGAACTGGACAGTTACCTTATTTTCTCAATTACTAATCAGAACCATTCTTAATACTAGCTCTTTTCAGTAGGGTATGCGAGCTTTTTGATGGATATCAACTTGAGCATCTGGCACTTTAAAAGCATTGCACTGACATAAAAGACATCTTAGAGAATAGAAACTGTAAAGCACATGCAAATAAGACTTGCACTACTCTAGCCGTTAACTTTTGTTTATTTTCATTATACTTGAAAGATGTCTTTGAGATGAGCAGCTCTTTTACTTGGCCTGGGGAAATGGTATTTCTGTGAGACAAATCGCATACAGGCACAAGCATGTGACGAATTGCAATGAAAGGTTATATTTGTAACTGATGAGGTATTGGAATGAAACCCAGCCAGCTTTGCTTAGCGGTCACGTAATTCAGGTAACACATGCCTGAGTGAATCCTAAAGGCTATGCAGAGCTGCAGCTGGAGCCACCCCCCAACACACACATACATGCTGCAATCAGTGCATCCCTGTTCCTAAGTGGTAGAGGACTGTTGCCTTTGACTGTTCCATTTTTATGTGTCATTATGTTCCATATGATAATGAGTTTTAAAGCCAAATAACTTGCAAGTATAGCGTTAATGTAATGCTATTTCACATTGATTCCTTTGTTGCATGTTACACTAAATAACTGTATGCCTGAAGAATGTATTTATGCATTAATTGCCTTAAACAATAGAGAGGGAAAAAAAAAGGTGTTGATATAAACGACAGCGTTCATGTGTAATTAAGTGATGGCATTTGCCATGTAGGCATGTGATTTGCCTACAGTGTCCTCCTACAGGGAACAGTTAATATTCTATGCATGCAGTCGGTGTGTATATCTTGCAATGCTAGTATTTTGTTCCACAGAATCAAGAAGCTGGCTAGTCTTGCAGTAGGTTCCCATGCTGTGGTTCATAATGTCCAGGTAGTATCAACAGTACTCCATTGAGAGTCTACAGTTATATGGATATTCATCAGAGACAATGATCCTGGCAAGGCTGAAGTTATCTTGTATGACACATTTTTGGCCAACTGTGGGAAATGTCTCAATGTAGCTCCTTAAACCAGGCTCAGCTGCTCTGACACCAGCTCACTGGCAAAATAAAGTAGTAAACCCTTCTGTACTTGGTGTTGTTTTGTGTGTGGGAGAGGGGGCTTTTCTAAAGGACTTGATACAGCCAGTCTTACCATATTTAACACACACACACACACACACACACACACACACACACACAAAAAAATTGTTTTTCATTTTTATGTATATGGACATAATTAGTTCCAAGCATGTATATGACAATTTACCCAATGGGTGTATTTTTTTTTCCCCTAATCTCTCTCTTTCTCTCTTTCTCTCTTTTTTTTTTTTTTTTTTTTACTACTGCTTGACAAGAGGCAACCCCTGTCCTTACCTTTGTCCTTCCATGAACTGGTCAAGGCACTCCTGGGTCTTGTATTAGGGTTTGTGGTTCTTTGTACTTCAATATTTTGTCTGTTTGTTCCCCACTTAAACAGTTAACTTTCCTTTAATAGGTGGAAAGTCTCCTGGTAGTTGATTAGTACGTATGATCTTTCATTTAGGAATTATTGAACCGATCTATATGGTAATGATGTTCTGCTATTTGCATTTAAATTAGATGAATTATTTATCAACTATCAAGTATATCCCTAAAGCATTCCACACTAGGCTTAATACTTCATGAGATTATTTTCTGTTGTCTTTCTTCTTACATCATATGTGGGTTTGATCTATGAACAAAATAATCAGAATTTATATAGGAAGTCTGTTGAAATTTCTTATCTTTTAAATTATTATTTTAAAAATCTGTTATGCATGCAGGTTTAATACCAAAATAAGCCTTCTAAACTTTTTTCAGCCTTACATAGGCTGAAAAAGAATGTTGTTTATAAGTTACTACTGTTGGATATAATACCGTAGTTACTGTGATCAATAAGATAATCAAGGTGTTTACTTGCTTGTTACGAACATAGCTATTAAAATCTCTGGGTCTCAACACAAAGACTAAAAAGTTACAAAACACAAGAGTAATTAATAGGGTCAGATTTCCTGCAAGTCACTTGCTCCATTTAGTGTGATTATGTTTGCTTGTATTCCACTTTTGCCTTGCCTATGACAGAGTATATACAAACATTCTTAATTTTATATTTCCATTGTGCTTCTTTGTCTTTAAATTCACCTACTTACAGATGCAGATTAAAACTGCACAAAATTGAAGTTTTTTTTTCTCTGAAGATATTAATTAACATCCTTAAGAACATTTTTGTATAGATCATAGAAATTTAGTCCTCTACCAAATAATGGTGACTGGTTCAGGGAAATAAAATCTTTGTGGTGGTGGCAAGGACTGGGCAAATCTGATGACCCATGTCTGCCGTGGGGGTCTTGGCAAGGAACGAGCTCAGGAGCTGCATGAGTGGCCTGGAGCATCTGCTGGGCACCGCAGTCCACCTCGGAGTGCTGTCATCCAATTACTTTTCATTGGGTTGGTTTGGGGTTTTTATTGTTGTGTTTTTCAGCTGTTCAAATGTATTTCAAGTCAGAGTGGGAAGGCCAGATCTGAGGTCTGCCAAGCTTAATCGTAACTATTCATAATCTCATTATATTGTCTCCTGGTAAGCTATGCCCTCTCTGGTGAATTCAGCATGGAAACCAAAGAATGCTTGTGCCAGTTTAAGTTGCCTGATGTGCGTGTGTGTAAGATATCCAGAAGAGAATAAAGAGAAAAATTTCCTCCTTGGAAATGCTCTTCTTTTGTTCTTTTGGTAGCAAAGTTAATTGAACATTTCTATGAAAGAAAGCTGCTTCTGACCCGTTTCAGATGCAAGATGATGGACATGCAACATATAGTAAGGGAATTTCTGTAACAGGAAGGATGGCCTCACTATAGAATTTTCTTCCAGAAAACACATGGAGTTTTAAGAAGAAATGATGTGATGTGTGAAGTAAGTAACAATTAATTTTATATTGTAGGTTGGAAAAATGCGTAGAAGCTAAAGAAGATCTAGAGGCAGATCTTTATAACCGGTTTATTTTGGTGCTGAATGAAAAGAAGGCAAAGATAAGAAACTTGCAGAAGTTGTTGAATGAAGCTAAGCAGTATGCAGCAGATACTAAATGTACAAGGTATTTCCTACGTTCCTTGAGTCGCTTGGTATTATTCATGGCACAAGATTTGGTTTATTTTCTGTTTCTTTAGCTCTAACAATTCTTCCTGGATATGGCTTGGTTATCCAAAACGACTGTGATACTCATAAAAGCAGAGGATTCCTTGGAGTGTCACTGCAAGAAGCAGCATATTGTTTTGGACTTGGCAGCCAAGAACTAAACAGTCATTTATTCTCTCCTCTCCTATTTCCTATTTGGATGCAGTTATCTTTCCAAACATAGTATGTCTGTGCCATTTCCATAGGTGGTATTTTTGAGCCTTCTCCTCTGTCTTTGATTCCTTTTGTTTTTTGAGTAACAAAAATATCTTAATCTGAACATTTTTTATCTACTTCTAATTTAAAAATCAACGAAGTTGAATTTTCCCAATGCAACAGCACACCTTTCGTTTCCATTTTTATGCTGCTTTTTAATATCTTATCTTTTATTAGCTGCCCTTCTACCTGATAATGCTAGACAAATTAACTGCAACTCTGGGGCCTCCGTGTTGTTTGCGATCAGTTTGCATTGTCTATGGCAGTGCAGAAGTAATTATATGCTTTTTAGGAATAGTAGATGGAAGATACAGTTTTGTTGTTGTTTTTCTTTTTTTTAGGGAAAGTGTAGCTACAACTCAGATGGCTACTGGGCAAGAAAATGACTATGATGGCAGCACTGAGGAGGAAAGTGAAAATTTAGCATGGTCCTCATTACCATCGGGTAAGGCTGAATGTTTTGTCTTTTGAGAGTATCATGGACAGGCCAATCTCTTTACACAAATAAACCTTAATGAAGACAAAATACTACCTGACAAATTGCTCAATGACAAGCCGACCTGCAGGCCTTAAAAATAACTCTCTTGAAGCAGAGTATAATACTAGCATTTTCAAATTAAAGAGGAGAAATTTAAAAGCATGTTGCACAAGGTGAAGGTACTGTCATTTATTCCAACATGACAAATTGCATACTTTGCAGAACTAATCGCAGTCTAACGGTATCTGAACTATCAACAGTTTCATTTTAAATTCTAGGAACTGTGATGCGTACCCGACAATTGCGAAAATGTAAAATGTAGTCCCTGACAGTTTCAGTGTTTAAAAAGGAGAAAGCAGGGAGGTTTCACTACTATAAAAAGAGCTGTGCACTCATTTTGCATCACAAAAATGGAATAAAGATGTATTCAGAGCAGAATTAATTTTAATTTCCCAAAGACTTTTTGATCTCATGAATGTAATTTGACTAAATTTTCTAGGACTGGTAAAGCATATAGGGTACAATAATAGCCCATTCCACAATGTAAGATATTTAACTGTGACTCGTAAGAAATTTTGGCAAAGTACTAGGAGTCTGTTAGATGAATGATATCAGAGTTTTAAAACTGCAATGGCGTTTGCTGTGTAGTTATAAACTACAGGTCTGCTCACATGTACTATGGGTTCTCTCACTGGAGCTTTCCCTTTCCACTGTAGGTAATGGTAGACAAGACAGCAATTTATTTTAACTGTTTTCTGTGAATATTGGGAAGCAGAAGTGTTCAAAACCCTGTAACAAGTTGTATTAAACTACACAATTCATATAGGTTCATTTATTGAGGACTTGCTAATATTGTGTAAGCAGACAGAACTTCAGACAAATGTAGAAAGTTGTTTACACAAAGAACTTGCAATTATGGAAAGCAAAGATTTTGTATTTTACTGTGGTCATTAGTTCAGACATATTTGCTTTTAAGTGGTATTTGGTCATCTCAGAGAGGTAACGTAAAAAGAAATACATCCTATTTAGGGAAAAGACAAAGAAAGGGAAAGTTATTGATTCTTTTAGGAGATTCAGTATGGCTTAATTAACTCAGTAAGAGTTTTGAGACAACTGTGTTTTAAAAAAAACAGTAAAAATCCCACCCCTCAAGCTATAATGAGGGACTGAGCTGATCGATGTTACTGTAAAAAAACAGCAAGTGTATTTTCATTTAAATTGTAATAAATATGCTTTCTGTTGCCTTAGAAAGGTAGAGTCTTTTAATTGTGACAAAAAGTTTTCAAATACAAAACCTGAATTTAGAAAGATTATAAAGTTAATCCTTTGGGTAACACACTGAGTTTTTTCATTGTAATGGCATTCTCGGGAATGAGCATTGCTTTGGTTAGATGGTATTCCCTACGTCCAGCTTTCTCATTCCATGAGCAATGGAAAAGCAGACATAAGATCTATACCTCTGTGTGATCTGCGATCTTCACATGCGAAAAGATGTCTGAGACAGACTCTGTCACTATGAAGCTTCTGTCCCTGCTTCAGAGGTAAATGGCCTGAGAGAAGGATGAAGAACACATACCTCAAGTATCAAGAACTCCAAGGCATAAAAGATAATATAAGTAATGGTGTTTTTTTTGTTTTATTTCTGTTTGTTGTTTTTTTGTTTGTTTATTTGCTTGTTTTCTGTTTGTGTAGTCTTTCTGCTATTTATTCCTTTTTTTTTTTTTTTTTTGATTTGGAATGTCATTGTGGGCATTGTAGGAAAAATGTCAAGGAGAACAAGAGGATCGTTGGGAATGTTTTGGAAGTTAGAGGTGGAAGTCAAAATGAAGAGAGAAAGTCAAAATTTAAAAGGTGCATGGGAGGAAAGTGAAAACACACACGCACACACAAGGGCATATCTGTATCTTATATCTTATATCTATATCTATATCTTATATCTATAAAAAGGCCTAGAGAAAGGAGATCTGTAAATTTACAGGGAAGTGGACCATGTGATTTTGAGTGAAGACAATTTTTCCCCTTGATACAGTGCTCTATCAAGTTTGGAAATCCAAATTTGAAGAAAAAACATTAGGAAGTTGGGTAGGATAACATTGTGATAAAAATGGAGGGATTGGAAAATGATTTAAGTGAAATACTGAGAAGAATCTGAAACATAGTACATATGGTCTACAACTACATAGCAAGTTGAACAGCCTGGTCTGGTTGAAGGTGTCCCTACCCCTGGCAGATGGGTTGAAACTAGCTGGTCTTTAAGGTCTCTTCTGGCTCAAATGTGATTCTGTGATGATTCTGTGGTGCGGCAGTAGATAGTCTTTGTGTCCAGCAGATATTGCTGTCTAATGAACTTGAATAACTGGAAGTTGACACAAGAAAAATACAAAAATCGGTCTTTTTTTCTTGCAGACTAATTAACTGTTAGAACAACTTGGTGCCAGTGTTGAAATCATAATGGGATGCTTTTAATACAAAGACAAGATCTTGTTGATTCAAGTATTACCTCAAAGCTGTCCACAACCAATGACACATGGGACAATAGCAAACGGCTATTATTTTACCTTTTTTTTCTTTTTTCTTTTTTCCATCTGTAAGAGCAGATGAATTGCGGAATAAAGCCATTTATTTTGTTTTCTGCATAAAGGAGTTTACTCATGCATGCGTTCTCAGCCAGGCTATCTGATAGGTTTTAAGCCTTTGCAGAGCAGCAGGTTGCATTTATCTGTTCCGCTTCACAGAAATTTTTTGTAAGGGTCTTTTTCCTACGATAATAGTTAATCTGTAACCTAAAAGTTTACATAAAAACATAAGGGTTTGGGCACTTACAGTAACATCAGTAGATATGATTTATGGTTTGCTTTTTGATGGTAGTGTCTAATTCATGGCATAAAGCGAGAGCCAAATGAAATATGGTAATTTTTACCTCAAATCTACATACTGATGTCATTAATTCTTTGTACTCTAGAATAACAATTTGAAACTGGATTAGTAGGCATTAGAAAGTAAAGCTCTCAAGAAAACAACAGATGTATGTAAGAAGTTTTATAAATAATACTGTATGTCTTTATGTACAGCAGCTTTGCCCCCCACTCCAAGTGTATGAGGGAAATTTATTTGGCATATTTGTGCGTGTTGTGAATCCAGGACTGAAAAACACTCAGCTCCCAGTTTAGTACATGTAGATCTTAGAAGTATGGTTTAGTCGTGGATGTTAGCACTAGGTTAAAGGTTGGACTAGATGATCTTAAAGGTCTTTTTCAACCTGAAGGGTTCTATGTGTGTAGAACATTTCTAAGCAGCAGCTGTAAATGGTGTGCCAGCGGCTTGTGAATGTCTGCTCTTGTTTGATGGAGTTTCTGCTCAGGAAGGAAGATGGGAAGGAAGTCCTCCAGCTGTTGGGGAGTTCTTCAGAAATGGGGAGGTGTGAATATTTCTTGGGGCAGGGGGAGGTTTTTTTTGTTTTGTTTTCTCAGGATTGTTAAGATTCTAGCTGCCCCATGCAAAGCTGAGATAGAGTTGTTGCTTTAGCTATTGGTACTTAAACTAAGTTCCAGTGACTTTGTAGGTGCCTCACGCTTGGGACTGCTGTTGTGCCCTTCAGCACTGTCTCATTTGTTTTACTTCTCCCTCACATGTTGCATCCAGTCTTGTACTATAACTCCTTAATCAAAGGTCTGATATTTTGTTTAGCTTGCTTGGTGTCTGGCGTTTTAGAGTCATCATTCTTGGTTGGGACTGCTAGGTCCTATGACAGTGGAAAGAATTATATACACACACATAGACAAGAAGCAGCTGGAGCAGGCTTGAAAAGATTACAGAGCGATGTTGATTGGAATAAAACTTTGAAAGGCCTTTAGTTCTTTTCATGTTCATTTGTTAATAGGATCTGTTAAAAAAAAAAAAAAAAAAAGGCAGAAAATTGCCAGTCCGTTTGACCTCTGTATTTCTGTTAGCCCACAAGAGTTATGTGGTGACTCAGTTAGCATGAAGCCACCACGCTGATGCAGGAAGCTTGTGTTGCTGCAGAATGCAGAAACCCTTATTCTGGTTATGGGCAGTCCAGAACATGACCCAGCTGTGGTCTTGGTCCTTCTCCCCTTTGTTTTGCTCAGCGCCAATTTTCACTCTTATTTCCTCTAGCTATTGAGTCCATTCTCCTGTGGGACTCAAAAAGCCAGTAAGACTATCAAGCTAAGAAAACAATGTTTGATGTCATGATTGGCAACCATAACTTTGTCAGACAAATAAAACGCTTTTGTTAACTGTGGAAAATACTTTAGTGCTTCACATAGCAGGAAGATCTTAAAACAGGAGCAAGTATTGGATAAAATTCCACCCTTTCTGCTTCTAAGGAGCTTGAAAGGTAGATGAAGGGTAAGAGTTGCCCTCTTCACAAGGTTTGGAAGATGATCAGTGGAGGCGACCTGATTTCTTTTCCCAGAAATGTGATGAAACTGTGGGGATAGAAGTTATATACTGTATTTGATGCTATATACAAAATATATACGGTACTTATATACAGATATGAATGATAACATAGCAAATGGGAGATGCGCAATGGAAGAAACTGTCTTATAATTTCTGATTGTCTTCAATTATAATGCTAGTATATATAGCTACCTGTAGACAAAACAAGGCTACTGGGCACCAATTTACAGTCAGTTTTCTTTCTCTCTTTTTCTCTTGCCCATGTCCTTTCTCAGTCATATTTCTTATTGAAGTTGGTGGAAGTTATTGCTCCTTAGGATACAGAAGGACCTCATGAGATGGCCTGTTGGATTGAGTGAAGTTTTTATATTCTGTGTTTGTTGCCAGCTCTATGGAAATATTCTGTCTCAAGTGAATCCTTGGACTTGCAATGCTCATACATTTCTACATGTTTCCTTACAAGGACAGATTCAGAATTGGTTCTAATAATCTCGCTATAGTGCCTAAAATAAATAATAGCAAGCACCTTGCCACTTTTCACTGTTTTAATGTGCAAACGTTCTCATCCCCTTTATTCGAGGTCTTGCCTTAGGGATTACATGTTGTGCCTTCATGAGCCTCTGGCCCTTTAAATTTAATTAGTTCTCTTTTGTAGTCCAAACCACCAATTATTTGATGCTGCTGGTTAAAAAGCTTTGATCAAAGTTATTTTTAAAAATGCCTATTATAACAGCACCCAACTGTGCTTTGCAGTTAAAGTTCCATCTGTCAAGGCTTCTCCTTTTAAAGACTATTTTAAGGAGTTTTAGAACTTTGCCATTTTAATTGACTTCAGGCTTAAACTATTATTATTATTACTTTTTTTTTTTTTTTTTTTTTTTTGTCAAGCTATAATTGGAAATGGCTCATCCCAAGGAATAATCACATATCCAATTCCCTTAAAGTAGTAGATATCTTTTTGCTGAAACCCTGCTACTTTTTCTCTTAACCTGATGGTTTTATGTCTGTACAATATATGTGCTTGCCTATCCATGTTATACCAGATGTCATGGTCAAAATGCAGACAAAGCACAAATATCAATGTTTTAAGTCCCTTTAAAAATCCTGTTAGGATTATCACACTGAGAGGCATTGGTAAGGTGTTACTTCAAAATGTTACTAAAAAAATGATCAAAACTGCATACAACTAGGTTTCTTAGTATATATTCTTCAGTATATGAAGTAATGTAGCTGAATGTGGTTGTCTCTAAGTAAGTCATTATTTATGCCGTTCAGTTAATTCAGGTGAATCACAATGACATGATCTTAATGGATTTATGCTTTAAGAATACTACTCTGAATTGCAACAGTTTGTGACTGATCAAAAAAGTAGAGTACCTAATCACCACACTGTGGTTTTGGTGCAATGGCATTGTCCAATATCAAGTTTAAAAATGTTTTATTATGCATTGTCCACATATTACTAAAATTTAGGTATGAAAGAACTTTTTTTTTTTAATTGTCTGTAAATATTTTATATATAATTAAAGCTCTGTTTGAATCACTGCCAAATTAGGACTTTATCAGATTTAAGTTAAATTTTAAGACTAATTTCAGAATCACTACAGATTTAAAGTCTAAACATAATACACCTCTATGGATACTGCTGGTTTTTTTGTTTGTTTGTTTGTTTGTTTTGTTTTTTCCTCCACTTAAAAACAAAGCAATTTAAATACTGTAGGAATGTTTATTTGGAGCAGAGGTACAATTATTGTGTGTTTTTTCTTTGGATCTTGAGGAACAAGAGGAACAAATAATGTAAAATTCCAATAATTCAGAAAATAAATCAATCCATTAATGAAGCTGTATGTTTTATGTTCTTCCATGAATACACAGATTTTCTGTGCAAGGAAACAAACCAGCTATTTGTTTTTGAATCTGTCTTGCTGGAGTTCTAATGTTCCTTTTACTGTCCTCAAAATATGTTGCACTTTGCTATGGCTTGAAAGCCTAAAAGCAGCATTAGAAAAAAAAAATAAAATGAGGCTGTGATAACAAATACTCTTTGTATCTTTGTAGAGTACGGATGCGATCCTATGGGATACTTAAAGGAAATGTAGAGACTCTTCCTCTGTTCTTGCTCATATTTCACACCAATTTGACATGTACCCAACAATCTGTAATAAGAGTAGACCTGGACATAGATTCTGTGAGTCATGCACTTTTGCACTGGGCATGCACTTTCTGATACTTGTTTCCTTTGCAAAAGGATAGTGTAACTTGACCATCTACCAGGCGGCACTAATTCAGCAGGACTCTTTCTTTGTTTTCTCTTCTTCGTGAGCTACAGAAGACCTATTTCAACACCCTTTTGGTGACATCAGTTGTGAAACCAGAGCATCAGTGGTGCTGGAGTAGTGCCACTAACACCGCAGCTCTGTTTCATCCTCCTTCAATAGATAGTTAAAGAACAACTGCTTATCAGGTAAATGGGAAACTTTTGCTAGTCATCAGTAACCTACCTGGATCAACCCCCATTCTAATACTTCTGTTTGTTCCTGTGCTCTTGGGGCAGGGCCTCCATATGTATTTGTTTAATATCCAGCATAATAGTCCCTTTGAGATCTGTAGCATTTAAGAGAGCTACTAATTATTACTATAATTATACAACAATATGCTTCAATACATGTATTATGGAATATAAAAATTATAGAATGCGATGTACAGTGACAACAGTTCTTTATTTTCATAGATTCCAAACCTGCTGATGAAACCAGTCTACCACACGGTCTCATTATGCACTTCATGCCACATGCCTGCTTTAAATAATCCTTTGAGTTGCAGGTCATAAATTGGTTTACCAGAAGGTACAGGCAGAGATTTGCTTTCCCTCCTGGGGGTTATTTTGTAAAGGTAAAACAGAGCCAGAGCCTGATTCTTTTTTTTTTTTTTTTTTAATGTATGTTTTACTTTGAATATTATGGTTTAACTGTCTTTAGCACAAATACTTATCAGGGATAACTTAAGGGGTATCTTTTACTTTATGTTCAGTTCACGCCATTTATTCATGATAGTTTTCTCTGGCATGTTTACAGGGGTAGATATTTGCTTTTGGCGTCTGAATGCTTTTATATATACAGGTAATTCAGAGTGGAAGGCAAAGCATCAAAAATATTTAAATATACTTTGTGTTACACAAATATCAAATAAAACAATTCACATGATAGTACTGCAATACATCTGTATTTCTTTCCCTCTTGGAAATAGAGCCATGCTTTAGATGAGTTGATTTTGGTTTTATCAGTATCAGCTCATTGAGAATTATCCTTTCATCAAAGGGAAGTATTGTTTTTTGAGAAAAAACAGCTCTTGTAGGGGTACTGATAGCCAGTTTCTATAACTGTTGACATTTGGATAAAAGCTCTTATCTTCATCTATTGAATAGACTATATATCAGTGGCCTGGATGATCCTTATGCTTGCAGGCCTGAGAATCTTGTGTTCAGCAAGCAGCACCTTCAAGCTATCTTTACAGGCATGACTTGAAACTTGTAGCTGTATGCACATTTCAAAACAACTCTTCTCACTTTAATACTTTGTAGGTTGTCTTCACATGTGTTGTGCTTCATGTGTGTTTTGTCATGACTGGCAGTGACTTGACAAAATTTGATTTTGATCAAATTTTTCCACTGCTTCATACCCGTATTTCTTTTATGCACAATAACGAGCTTCTGCTTCTGAATTTTGAATGTTGATGTCTCTCTGACAAAATACTGGAAAGACATTTTCTCTGGCTACCTGTGTAACATTCTCTTAATTACTTCCTATCTGTATTACAATGTCTCATTTGAGCAAGTGGCCTCTCTTGATTAAAAGCTGAGTTGCTCAAGATAGCACTATAACCTATGGCAATTACATTGATTTATTACTTTTCTAGGTTAAAGTATGCATCTTTATTTTTAACTTGACTTTTTCTCAACCAAACTTCACATTCTGGGCCTGGTAGGTCTCTGCTAGATTGCAGAGTTGGCTTCCCTGGTTGAGTATGCATCCTGTGGGCCATCTTTGTGTCTTAAAACACCATGGACATTTGACTGGACTTAACTCACAACTACAGAAACTTAAAAATATGCATACTTCAGAATAGAAATAGAATGTAAAATAAGAACAGCAAAGGATTTTTTTTTCTTGTATGACCTTTAAAAAGTATTTGAATAAGAAGAAGGAAAACCCTTCACTCAGTGGGCTAAAACTTGAAAATGTAGTACTTGTCTCAATTTGCTGTGTCTGCTTTCCCTCCCTTCTCCCCCCCCACTTCTTTTCTCTTCTAGCCTGATTGTTAAAATGGGTAATTTTCACTGCTTATATCCATCTCAAGTGATAGGTTCTGTCACAAAATCACTTTCCTGTTTGTCCTTAAGCTTATATTCTTAAAGTAGCACATAGACCAATAGATGTTGAGAGTGATGTAGTATAATGATGTAACTTGTATTTGGAAAAGTTATTTTAATTAATAGAAACTCTAAATGGTACATAAATCCATAAAATAGTTTGACATGTTGCCAGATTTGTAGGACAGCAACGTTTCTGAGCGTCATGTTCAAAAGCTGAGAAGCTCCTTTTCATCTTTGTGATGAAAAGCTCTCCTGCAGGACAGTTTTCTTCTGTTTGCATAACACTATGTATACTGCATACACAAGTTTCATGTAAAATATTAGACTTTTGTGAAAACTGAGTTGGACAGGAAAAAATGGCTTTAAAATAATTCAGATACAATAAACAAATGAATTATATAATTATATAATGCAGGTGGTTCTGTAAATAAGTATTTGCATTTAAGTAATTATTAAGTAATAATGAGTATTAATTGATATTAAATCTTAAGTAATAATACAGTACTTAATAAGTAATACTTAATAAGTATTAAGTAATGACATGTAACCACGTAAGTATTTATGTGGTTCTGTAATAAGTATTCTGCTAATTTTCAAAGATTAACCCAAGCTTGTTGATATATGGTCCTTTATGTACAACAGGTACATGTATTTTATAAATTAGGTGGAGACTTGAACCCACCATATCTGCAACAGAGAGAGAACACAGTTCCTTATGCTTACAGATTCCTCCCTTTACATAGTTATTTATATGCTCAATTTAATTTACTCTAGTAAGACACGCGGGATGCCACTCCCCATAAATAACCAAATGTCAATTCATGAGATTCAAAGCTTTGCATATGTGAAGACAGGTGCAAAGGAAAAAATGATTATTTTGCACTATATATTCTAAAAGAGGATTATTTTTTTCTGTAATGAGATTAAATCTTAGTTACATATTCAGATAAAATGATGATATAGGCTTATGCATTCTGAACTTTTCTTAATAAAGAATAGATTTAAATGAAGACATGATCAGAGAGACAGATTAGTCTTTCTGCACTTCTCATCCCCAATTCACAAGTCTTAACTAGTGACAGCTTTTCTGTTATTCCTGTGAGACAGTAGTTAGTAGGTGTGATCTTGATCACCTGGGACTAATCATCATACTGAAATCACTGGGCCTTCCTTTGTATTCCTCACGAATTTAAGCCTTTCCAATAAGGTATCCCTGGAGTCAAGATGCTAACCTTTTCTTCCTTTGTATGTTAAAAAAATATCATTAACAGCTCATTTATAACTCATGTTCATTACCAATTCTGTCAGCATATAAAAAGGCACACTATTACTCTCCACAGAAAGAAAGTTTGGAAGCTCAGTGAGCTGCTCAATACTCATTCTTCTAGATATTTATGCACACATTTGGATAGGTAAATATAAATTAAAATGAATACCTGTTTTTAGTTGGCCTTTTTAATGAATGTGGAATATAAACTTTGGATTTAGCCCCCTGCGTAGATATCAACTGTGTTCAAAATTAGCACAATTAAAATGAAAAAAGGTACGTTAGCATATCTTTATGTGCTAGCATTTTGGGGTTTATTGAGGAAATAATAAATATTTTAAATTGCCAGTTATTCTGTAACACTATTCCTTAGCATCTTTTAAACAAATACCTGCACCACTCATTTTGAAAAACAAAAACAAAATAAATCAGTCTGCAGTACTGATGTCCATAGCATAAAATAATTTTAATGCCTATCTCAAATGCTTCCCATTTCAGTGCCATGTCATTCCTTTGTTTAATTTAGTTTTAGCTTAGATTTTTTTTTTTTTTTTTGGGGGGGGTGGTGCAGGGAAGAGAAAAGGTGTAGTGTTTTTGATTTTATAAAAAATGTTGGACTTCTTGGCACAAAAGTGAAAGAGGAGAACCTGTGCAATCACCTCAGTGGCCACTGTGTTCATGACTAATAATCTCAAATTTCAAGAATGACTAAAATAACTTAAATGATTTCACAAATTCATTAGTTGATGACTTGGAAAGTTGTTGAATGGAACCAATCCAAGCTAGACTGAAAATCACAAATCTCTTGTACTCAAACTTCTGCAGAGCAGGCTATCATGTTCAGTTTTGGCCCTGTTCAGAAAGCTGCACACAGCCTGAACTGGGAGAGCAGCAAATGCAAGTTGAGGAGGGATTGGGTGGGAAAGTAGTACTGTGGAGGAAAAGAAGGAGAGAATAAGCAATACGAAGCTGAAATATACACCAGAATTTTATGTTGACTTAAGTTTTACTCCTTGGATCCCAGGTCCGTAGATTACTTGTAAACCTGCTTCTACTGCATGAATCCCTGTTACATATGACAGAAAAATACTCACTTGAATTCACCATCATTACCTAGCTGCAAATCAGGGGAGTATTTTATGTAACTTTCAAACGTGCCACCATCTTCTCTTCTTTGTTTTCCTCATCTTCCTCTCACCATGCACCTTCTTTTGTCTACAGCCTTGTTATTAATTAACCCATTCACAACAGTAAATTCATGTTCGTCTCTGGAAGGATCCTGTTTGTTGCACGGGGGAAAACTGTCAAGAGCAGTAGGAGAGCACCCCTCAGTAGTGCTCTTGCTGCTACGCCCAGCTCTGTTCAAGCAGCAGAGACTTTTGATCTGCCAGGTCTGTTTATCTGGCTAAACTATGTTTTCTGCATATACAGGGCAGTCTCTAGATTTCCTTCTGCTAATCATGCAAGCTGCGGCTATCTTCAATTCAATAGAGCAAAAGCAGTGCTTGTTTGAGCTCTAGCTATATTGTGAGCTGCTGTCTCAGTCAGAAAAAAAAAATGGTTCTTTAATCTATAGCCATGAGCTGGATTCTCACAAGGATACTCATTACTTAGGTTCCTGGGAGAGAAGGGTCAGGTCATGAGTATCTGATTGCCAGCAATTTCCTGAAGACCTTTCCTGGGAAACCTATGAGGCAGGCGATTGGAAGGCTTTGGAGTATGAGTTCAGAAACACCATATGAAGCAGAGTAGTTAACCTATTTTGTAACCTCTGGTGTTTCCTGCATAAGGGTGGTACAAGGATTCTGGTGCTCTCAGTTGCTTAATGTTATATTAATTTTGTTCCACCAATTTCATGGTATTATGTGAATGCACTTTGTTTGCTGAAGACGTTAAAGTAATTTAAAAGAAAATACACAAAAACATGCAAAATAAAGTATTTTCCCTACTTGATCATAGTTTACTTCATTACACCTAAACAAATATTAACTTCTTTAGTTACACAGAAAACTTGGTCTGTGTTAGGAACAGCATCGTTAGCTACATGGTTCAGTAGTAGTTCATTCACTCCTGCTTAAAGCATCAAAACTTTTTTTTTCCAATCTTTTGACTGAAACAAGACTTTCAGGTTTTGATGGGCTTGAAAACATTATTGTCCTTTTATTTTTACATTTAAGATGTTAAGAGACAATGCACGCTATACAACCACTTAGTCGCTTCCCTTCCTTAATCAGTTCCAGGCCAGGAGACATTGAAGGGGTATGTTTCACAGCAGAAAAGAGAAGATTTGGGCCACCTCTTTGAGAACTTGCTTCTTGCATCAGTATATGCTAAAGGAAATGTTAATGAAGAACAGATATGCATTCATGTTTGAAAACATACATATGATAAATTTCATGACAAAAGCTAATTACAAGGGTGTGTGCAGTGAGAAGGAGACTTTGAAGGGGAGAACCCCACAGGTAACCTTGGAAAATCTCACTAGAATGTTTTTTTTTCCAAGGCAGTTGCATTTTGTGAACTGTTGGATATCATTTTTTTAACTAGGATATTTGTCCTGAGCTTCCAATGATTTCTGGTTTTCTAAATGTAAAAAAAAATGCATTTTTTTTCTAGGGATTTTCAGTAACACCACGTCAATATGGGAAAGAAACAATGAGTGTATGTTAAGAACAGGATGCTTAGTACAGGATACAGGATATGTTGGCCCATTTCTTTTAAAAATGTACCTCAAAATCCACAAAAATAGAACTGTGTTTAGGTCTGCAATTCCTGTGTTTATTACTTGACTGCATATGTTGGGGTGTAATTGCAACACAACATAACAGTTCATTTTATGTGTAGGCACCGTGCTAAACAAAGCTCAGCAAAGAGGGCTTTCATTTGACAAAATCACCTGCCTATCTGTTTGCCGTGAGACATTGCTTGTTTTAGTTGCTTGGCATCAGCTTTCATCTCTATTCAAAGATGAATCTCCATCCACAGCTTATTCAAACACCGCTCCTTCGTTCAAATTAGCATTAAAAGCATTCCATTCATCACTTGCTCCTTGGCGAAGGTCTGTCACTTACTCACAGTTTGCTTTAACCAAGACTGATTGTAGACTGCCTGAAAACGTAGTTCCCTAATTTCCTCATTTGACAACAGCAAATCTGAGTCACAGTCCCCAGTGCTTGCTTGTTTTAGACTATGTAGCCAGGTGTGCTTAATAAACTTCCCTACAAAACAGGGCTACGTGTTTGTGCGGCAGCTCAGTGAGAAATGACCCTTTATGCAGGAGGTTAAAAACATGTTGATGTTTGTCCTCCAGTTGAAGCTGCTTGTAAATTCTTTCTGATTTGAATTTGGTTCCATTCAGAAAAGGTCAGCTCAAATGTTGTCAGCTACCTTGATTTTAAAGGGAAAATTCTCAGTGGTATTGTGTAGCCCTGTTCCTTAAAATAAATTCATCCTGTTAACAGGTATCATGGGGATAGAGCACCCAACCTAACTTGGAGACTCTGGCTGCATGGTTACAGCCAAACGCTTAGGTAACCACAGCGTGGTTTATTACTGACTTAACACTGGTAAGCCTCTTGTCTTCAGTTTGTTAGAGTAGCATGTAAGAACTAAGGTGTGGATTTTTGAGAATATTACTGAAATGGTTTACCGTGAAATCATTGTAGTATGCAGCTGTGTGAGTATATATATCTCACAAGCAGAGGCGAAACATCACTGAAGAGTATTCTTCATGCAAGAAAGTGAAAAGATTGGGGATAGATAGAGGAGGAAGTACAAAAAAAGTATGAATAGTTGATTTTTGAGAAAATGGCACAGAAACAGAAATGTCTTTGCTGATCTAATTGAATGCCTTTGTTGTTGGCTTAACGGCAGCAGAAGAGTGCTGGATATAGTAGGCAAATATTTGCTGAGCTTTTTAGTAATTTCAATTTGTTGAAATACAATCGCTTTGGATGAATATACCTAGAGTTTCTTTTGTATTGGACTTGGTGATAACTATGATAGCATCTTCAATAGCATCTTCAGTCACTATAGCTACATCACTGATTAAAGGAAGATGAGGGAAATTGTGGGCTCTCTCCAGAAGGATGTGGAAGACCCGGTCACCTGGGATATGGAGAAGGCTGAGGTATTCAAGGGTTTATTTGCCTCAACCTTCACTGGCAAGAGCTCTAGTCACATAGCCTGGGCCCCAAAAGGCAAAGGTGGGGTCTGGGAGAATGATGAACGGCCCTCTGTAGGAGAAGATCAGGTCTGAGACAATCTAAGGAGTCCTAAGGTGCACAGGTCCATGAGACCTGATGCAATATATCTGCAGGTCTTGAGGGAATTGGCACATGTAGTTTCTAAGCCACTATCCATCGTTTTTGAGAAGACATGGCAGTCCGCTGAACTTCCCACTGACTGGGAGAGGGAAAACACAACCCCAACTTTTTAAAAGTGGAAAAGGGAAGACACAGAGAGCTACAGGGCAGTCTGTCTCATCTTTATGCCCAGCAGATCCTCCTGGAAACCATGCTAAGGCACATGGAAAATAAGGAGGTGACTAGCAACAGCCAACTGGGCTTCACTAATGGTCTGACAAATCTGGTGGCGTTCTATGATGGGAGTACAGCACTGGGGGATAGGGGAAGAGCAACTGATGTCATCTACCTGGACTTCTGCAAAGCATTTGACATTGTCCCCCATTATTATCCTCGTCTCATAGTTGGAGAGACAAGGATTTGATGGGTCTGTTCAGCCTGGAGAAGAGAAGACTCTAGAGAGCCCTCACAGCGACCTTCCAGTATGTAAAGGGGGCTGCAGGAAAGCTGGGGAGGGACTCTTTGTTAGGGGGTGTAGGGATAAGACAAGGGGGAATGGCTTTAAACTAAAAGAAGGTAGGTTTAGATTAGATATGAGGAAGAAATTCTTTCCCCTGAGGGTGGTGAGGCCCCAGACCAGGCTTCCTGGAGAAGCTGTGGCTGCCCCATCCCTGGAGGTGCCCAAGGCCAGGCTGGATGGGGCTTTGGGCAACCTGGTCTGGTGGGAGGTGTACCTGCCCATGGCAGGGGGTTGGAATCAAATGGTCTTTAAGGTCCCTTCCAAAACAAACCATTCTACAATTTGAATGGTTTTGAACCTACGTACTTGAATACAGTTGAACCTATATAGAAACACAACTCAGTGGCAGAGCAGGTAGGCTTCTGGTGTTGAATTTCGTAATAGATTAGAAAGCTGGGAATTTTTTGATAGATGTAAAATGTGGATGGATTTTAGATTGTGACTTTTCAATCATTTTAGTGTGCTTACTGTCTTTCATTTTCATATGAAGTGCCTTATTTTTCTTTTACTTCATTTTTAATGCCCCTCATGTTTAAAAATATCATACAACAGGAGAAATACAGGAACTTGTTTTGCCACGTGTTTGTCCACAGTGAAAGCATTAACTAGGCATTAGTGTGACAGTGAAAGCATTAACTAGGCATCAGTGTGACAAGCTCAAGTTGTCACCCATCCCTCCCCCCCACCCAGATAGAGAAGGAAATTAAATACGCATCATCTCCAGTTGCCCAGGAGGGATAAGCTCCTATTGTGCACTTAGCTTTTGCAGATGAAGCTTTTCATATGAGAATTTTTTATCTTTTCCTCAAAGTGGAGAACAGAGAGTATTTTCTTTCTGGAATTCCTACTTTATATTGCATGAAACACTTGAGGATTTTAGGCTTTAGGGAGATGTATAAAGAGCTTCTGGCCACCAAGAAGTTAGTAAAGATTTTTGGCAATTGTGACATGAATACATCTGCCTGTTCTCTGTGATGTGAGATGTAGACGAGTTATAAGTGATGGAAATGCGACCTTCCCTTTCACACCTGCCTGCATCTAAACTGATCTTTTGAGAGTGAAATGAAAGGTGCTGCTGCACAGCTAACCATTACGCTGAGCAGCTGACCTCAGCCAGTGCAGGTTGATGGCATCACTGCAACAAACCAAGGTGGAAATCAGATCTCTCTTGAGAGTTCTGTCATGGGAGGTATCTCTTGTCTGTGAAATGTGACAGGAATTACAAGATTCTTACTGGAAAAATTTTAAGGGCTTTCAAGATTTCCTTTAGAAAGGAAAGATTATTTAGACCGTGAGATTGACGTCAGGCATTTTCATAAAGCATCCACAAGGTCAAAACTGTAACTGGCCTTCTGTTTGTGCATTTGTGCTAGTGAATTATATTATGTTGTAGGCTACTGAACAGCTTGGTTCTGTTTATTTTTTTACTTAGATACAGTGCTTCATTTTGGAAATGCCTAGTGAAATAAAACTTCAAGCCATGTGATCAAATAGATATTTAAATATGTGAGTACTTCCTGATTAGCTTTGCGGCATAATTAAATTTTGATAACCTAGTAAAATAAGAGGTGGAAATCATATCTTACTTTGGAAATAAGCATTAATCCTATTGAATCCTGAGAGGAGGAAGGTCTTGTCCACCTTATTCTGGATCTTTGGGGAGGTAGCTATAAAGCCCTGAAGATCTCAGGAGATGAGTTGATTTACTGCTTCCCTGCTTAGACTTCAAGACAAGATAACTAATGATAGAAGAAATACAGTCACCCCACAGTAGGTAGTATATCATCCCTCAGTGTATGCCTTGCTTGTGAGGTTTGACTGATATTTAGGGGATTAAAGTTACTTTTACCTACAAAGAAAGGCCAGCTCTGTGAGTGTTCCTGTGTTCTTTGAAGTGGCATTAAAATTAAAGAGCTACACTGAGCATCCAGATAAGCAGGCACTTTCAGAAGACGTGTATATTTTATGGTTGAAGTATTTTGTTTTAAATAGTTGTTTGTTTTTTTTTTTAAGCTAAAGCCACAGTAGGGCCATATCCCTGGCCTACTGAGGAGAATCTTCTCTGCATAAACAATGCAAAGTTAGGATAAAGTAACTAGCCTGTAAATTCCCCCAGGCAGGAAACTGTCTGCCAGCGAGGCTGTGTTCAGCTGGGTATGGGGCAGACAGCATTGCTTGGGGAGAAGGGCCTTGGCAAAAGAGGGGGAGAACCCACAAATCCCTGTCTCATCCTGGCAGGAGGCAAGATAAGAAGCTCATTGTACAGTTTGGGGATGCTCTTTTGCAGCTCCAATTTGAGCTTGAATGAGGGCATCCTGGCTTGCTGCCCCATCTTTCTTCAGCAAGTAGCTGTAGGAGCAAAGGAGAGATGATTTGTTCTCTTTTATTTTTTGGACAAAGCGGGATGTGAGATGGGGGAAAAGTGGCATCCTTTTTAGGGGAGTGTAAACTATATCCCACTTCATTGCTTTCTCTGTAGCATGGCTTCCTAAAATACTATAGCATCGTAGAAAAGTGAAAGCTCATTTGCTGACAGTAACCAGTGATTCAGTCAGTTTTGACTCTTCATCTTTGTGAGAGAGTTTTAACCCTGACGTGTGTCATGTATCTGCATCCAATGTCTGGGATAGGAAACGAGAAGGCATAACAAAAAACAAACCCTTCCTTCCAACAGTCTGGTGTGTCACAGTTGGGCTGCTTGTGTCTCCTGGATACTCAGGCTGACTTTATTCCGCTGCTGTTGCCATTCAGAAATGCACTGCCAGTTTCTTTTGTGGTAGCATTTCAGAATTACCCTTGTTGCAGCTGAATCTGAGAAACTTTACCATTCCTGTCCGTGAGAAAGCAGCATTTTGAACTGCCAAGCTCACATGGTGATTTATGATAGGGAAGATCCTAAACGCAATTTCTGTCTGTCTTTATTTTCAGTAGATATCCCTGGAAAACAAGATCAACACAGTTCTTGTTATTAGTACAAAACAGTTTTAGAGAGAACATCAGGTGTTTTTGTAGTAAAGGCAGTAAATCACCAAGGTACATAATATTTCCCTTTTAATACCACCAAAAAAAGAGGCTCTAAAATGGCTGCCTTGATATGCAGCCATGCAGGCTAGCAGCAGCCCAGGGAGCAGCTAGCTGCACGAGCTGGGACCTCAGCAGCAGGCAGGAATGTCCTTCTTCAACTCATCTGGGTTGCAGCTCTGCTTGACTTTTTCAACGTTGGGAAGGATTTATTGCGTGAAATGAAATTTCATATTCAGGGACAGGTGAGTTGGGTAATCATGTTAAAACCGTATGTTTGACAGAATAGTCAGGGTGGTGTGTTTTTTCTTGTTAATTCAGAGCTTGTGGAGGAAAAGAGGAATCCGCTGTAAACCTTCTAGTATACTTTTTTTTTTTTTTTAATTATTTATCTCTCTGTGTATGTGTGTATATATATATATATAATTCCTATGTATAGCCTTTACTAGAAAAAAAGGTCAAGAAGGATAGCAGGTGTTTCTCAGGTAATCATATTATTCATCTGCCTTTTCAGGAAATGCAATTTTAAGTGACTGTGTTCATGTGCAGCATGCAATTAGTCCTTTGCTTTATTTTGTGTACTTCCAGCAAACTATCCCAGAATAATACTCTGAATTCTCAATTGGTGTAATTCATTATAGATCCATTAACTTCCAGAGGGGCTACTCTGGTTTATTCTGGCTCAGTTTCTGGCCAGAGTGTGCAATTCTGAATATGTAATAAAAGTGTTAGTCATCTTAACAGCTGTTATTCACATTAGTATTTTGTACTCAGTCCTGGATGTTTTAATGTGTTTTTTTTGTTGATCAACAAAGAGAGTGTTGTGCACAAAAGGGTATGCATGGGCAAGGATTAGATGAATCTTCCTCCGCTTTTAAACTTTATTCTGATGTATTTGCTCTTACACATAGCATTCTGCTTCATGAGTAGTCTAATCAAAGCTGATTATCTGGAAGGATGGCTGCCAAAATAACAGTCAGAACTAGTGAGTATGGGACTGAGAAAAGCACTGTGAAGTTGGTTAAACTTGAGCAGACAGCAAAATAAAAATATTTTTAAATGTCTGATTTTGAACAGGTTGTGATTTTTTTTTTCCAAGTCAACTATAGCAGTATAATAATGATTAATCCATTCCATTTAAAGAAAATTATAGGTTCTCAAACATCTTTTAGACAAATGTTATGATGATTGGAAATAATATTAGTTAAAGGCAACACTATTATTTCTAAGGATCAAGCTGTCAAATGATACAGTACTCGTGATAGCTGGAGTAGTCATAAGATATAGCCTGCAATCTGAGAAAATATGATACCCAAGATTTCTATATGAAATATAGAATTTCTTTCCATTTGGAAATAGATTAAAATCAAACGGCAGAGTAATTTTCTGCTTATAGGACCTTTATATGGCATCCTGTCATCCCACACATAAGCTAGTGACACAGTTTTACTGTTCATAATTTTAATTTTTCTACATCTTTCTAGTCTGAAACACCTCTTTTTTCCCCCCCCCCCTTTTTTTTTTTCCCCAGAACATTCATTATAAAATGATGCCTGCATTCTAACATCTTCAGCAAATTTTGCTAGAAATAGCCCACCAACATTCTTTCTTGGAAAACATCAGATTTTCATAGTGTTTCATTACTAGAGTTTAATATGTGTTTTATATCACAGTGATTGGTCCCTTCATTCCATCTGCAGCAAGGTGCTAAAGGAAAAAAAAAAACTCTCGTCAGTCTGGATCAGTCTGTTAATTTAATTGTCTGCTGTTTCTAACATTCTGATTTATTTTTTTCTTAATCTCAAGCAAGCGTATATGTCATTTATTCCCATGTCTTTAAAAAGCAGGCTTAGGAACCAATGGTTAAGCAAAAGTATGTAATCTGCCATTACCATTTTCTGAATTCATATTTGGATGCCTTTGCACGTTTCATTCAAGAAAGGTAGCTATGCTGCCTTTTCTTCACTTCTTTTATTTCATGGACGATCAAGTTATTTTTATTTTTATTTTTTTTCCATAAATGAAATAATTAATCTGCATGCACTTACACTGAAAAACCTGCACACATTTTTTATTTTATTTTATTTTATTTTATTTTATTTTATTTTATTTTATTTTATTTTATTTTATTTTATTTTATTTTATTTTATTTTATTTTATTTTATTTTTTCTCTTTTTTTCTTTTTCCCAGTGTAAAGGAGGTTTATTTGGCCCCTGTCCTTCACTGATCTTCTGAATAAGTGCTGCAGTAGGGAAAGGATTGTGTTTGTAAATCTTATATATTTAAATCTTATTTTCTCCAAGCTCTCTTTAGTTACAGAGAGACTATATTACTTTTCCTAATGAAACCACCTTATCATTACGGTGGCTGTTGTTATGGAGGGATGTGAGGAAGTGTTCAAATCTCCACAGAGCCTTAATAATTTAAATAATTTTTTGGAAGCAAAAATGCATGAAAATCTCCTAATGTAATGAAATTGCAATATATATTCAATATGGAAGAATATTTTCTGCTTTTATACGGATTTGTTGAGCTTTTTAAATTAGTAAGCAGCAATGAATTATTCCTGTATATGGATATCGCCTGTTTTTTGTTTTTTTTTTTGGAGTCACTGTTTACTGGGGGAGGAGCAGGGGAATTGAATGAAGCCTTGCTATACAAGCTCTTTTTTGCCCTTAAGTAATTTCTCAGCTTGCTGCGTGCTGCAGAAGTCTAGTCTGAATATCAGAGTGGCTTAGTAGTAAGATTCTTCATCAGAAGCCTGTTATCAAGTGGGTTTGGTGATTTAGGTAACCAACAACCCATTATAGCCTTTTTAAGAAGCATTTGGAAATGTGCCTCTTGGCCCTCCCAGCTGGTGGGGACTTCGGCTGGGGAAGGATACATGGAACATTAGCACAGCTCAGGGCATGATCCCGTCTTTTTTTTTCTGACTGACGAGAGGAGTTTTTGCCATATGGAAAGACTATCCCAGAGTTAGTGGATCCCAGGAGAACAAAGCCAGCTCTTTATAGAGAGTCTGGCTGTGACTCTTGCCATCACACCACACAATCACTTTATCTTGCATCTTAGCTGTGTATCTCAGATGTCTGACCGACTTGGAACTAGGCTATTTGTCATAGTCTTCTGCCATTCATTTTCACCATTGCCCTGCAAAGCTTCCCTGAATATCTTTCAGCTTGTCAACAAGAACGTGTTTCATCAACAATTTCATGAAGTAGGTTAAAGGCCTGAAGATGAGCTCCTTTTTAACTACATCTTCAGCTGTGGTCTGTTAGTGGTGACCTTTGCACACATGAACAATTCAGCCTGATCGGTAGAGGTCTGCAGATGTCCAGAGAGCAGATAAAGAAAAACAGCCTGGGTCAGAATGTAAACACGAGCCTTTAGCCCAATAATAAGTTTTATGATCCATTCATGGTGAATAATAAATGATGAATAAAATTTAAGGTTGTGCTATGTATGTGTCTTACAGAGTTGTAAGTGTTTAAAAGTTTCTGAATATAAATAAAAGTTGTGATAAACTAGACCAGACTCATTGTTCTGGTTAAGGCATTTTAATTGATAATTTTTTGTTAGTCATATATTAAAGTCTTTATAAATTATCAGATTCCAAGTGCAATGCTCAGTAAGTGTTATAATAAATATTAATGTATTGCTGCTTCCGAAGTACTTATTGAGGTCTTTACATTTCTTTAAATATATTCTCAGAACCTCTTAGAGGAGCCAAAATTACCTGTAGCATTTTCCATAGCAAAATTATCCTGTGATGTTGATTGAAACTGTGCCAGTGCATCTGCCGTAAAAACGTTAATGTCATGTCTGAGTGAGACACATGCACCTTCTATGCTCATCATTTCTGAATCCATTATAAGACCTAATGGCAGCTGTATATAAAGACATGCCATAATGACATCTTAAATGCTGTCTTTAAATTCACAGCATGAAAAGCCTTTTAGAAACACTGTGTATGAAAAAAGCAGCTAGCTAACAGCAATTTATGGGTAATATTCCTGGTATGTCTTTGATTTAGTCATGTTTTTATATTAATTTCAATAGAAATAAATGGTTCCAGAAATCTAATGGTGTAAATAGAACTTTGTTCCTGGTGGATGACGCTTGAGACCTTAGGTCAGCTTGCTTGTTTCACAGCAAACGTTAGATAATGCATGCCAGAGTTTGGAAGTATATCTGCTGGTTGTACAAGAACAAATATATATATACACACACACACACACACACACACACACACACATATATATATACGATGAAATAAAAATCTAAATTATCTTACATTTGGGAAAAAAAAAAAGCTTTCCACGTACAAAAAGCATGATGTGAATATTCCAGAAATCCTTTCTGTAGCAAGACTATTAGGAAAAGCATCAGCTTCTCGTGAAACAGTCTTTCAGAAGGATGGCGTTGGCTGTCTTGTTATAATTCTGCCCAGGAACTTGTATAGATACTTTATGAACAGGGACCTTTTATCATTGACCTCAATTCTTATTAAAGTTAGAAAAAGAAAAAGGGAAAAGGTGGAAAAAAAAAGGTAGTACCAAATCATACAGGCTTCACAAAAAAATTCTTGAAATTATCACTTAAATCCAGAGGATGCTGAAGCAAAGCACAGGCTTTTCTGTGAATGTCTCCTGGAGTCACACCTAACTTCCATGCATTTCACTTCAGTGTTCAAGACACTGAATACTTCAGATAGTTTCAGCTTTATAAGGTTTACTTCTTTTGTGTTTTTTTTTTGTTTGTTTGTTTGTTTGTTTGTTTTGTTTTTATTATATGGCTAAATTTATTTTCTTAATTTCAATGTTTTATACTACTGACATGACCTTTGATCCTGCCAGTACTACTATTGGATTTATATTAATTAGACTTAATCCTTTCAATTCCTTTATATGAACACTGATTGGTTGATTACTATAATGTATTTTCAGTTGCTGAAGAATGTTGCTGGTCATCGGAGTGGCTCACCTGGCCAGTAGATCCCAAGCTTATCTGTGTCTGAGCCTTGCTTGACAAAACCAGCCATTTCCTTATGGCTACCTGCCTCAAGATTCACCATTTCCTCCTAGGAACGTTTCCTCTTAGGGACCACCCTACCAGTCTCCCTGCCCTCTCCATCAGAGCAGAGCAGAGGGGGACAATCCCTTCCCTCACCCTGCTGGCCACGCTGCATTTGGTGCAGCCCAGGGTGTGGTTGGCTTTCTGGGCTGCAAGTGGGGCAGTATCAAATGTTTTGCACAAGTACAGGTAGATAATGTCAGTTTGCTCTTCCCTTATCCATCAACCCTGTGATCAAGTAACCATCAAGTAACCATTGTGGCTTACACACGAGGAACTGAGCACGCATTTTCATCAAGATCATTGGTAGGATCAGGAACAGATCTCATGTCCTCCTGACTGTAGTGCAAACTTTTTAATTTTAATTTTAAGTTGACTTGGAAAAAAAAAATCACACCCTGTTCAAAATCAGACATTTAAAAATACAATGCAGTGCACATTGAATAAGTTTTATCCATATAAATTTATTTGTAGTATGGGATGTCAGAAGATTGTGGGTGTTGGGAATAAGTGATTAAGCCTATATTATGCTTATAGGTTCCAGGAGATTTTATCCATGTTTAGGTAACCAAGGATGACTTGAGTATCAATATGTAGCCACTAACAGATATTTTCTTGCACCTTGTTGAAATTAACTCACGTTATCTACAAAACATCTATAAGTGATGGTGATTTTTAGTTGACAAGTACATAAACGGAATTAAAATTGGAGGAACTAGAGGTAAAAGGCATGTTAGTAATCTTCTGAGTAACCAACCACCCTTGACTACTTCCAGTATTTAGTGATGCAGAACCATTGTATAAACTGCAGGAGATGCTTTTATTTCGTTTTTGCCCCGTTAATGCTTATTCAGTGTTTTTCATCTGAGAATAAATTTTTGAATGATTATCCTTTATCTGATCATAAATTACATATGTTCATGTGGAAGGGCAGTTTTAATGTATCTGTCTGAGGTTCCAAGGTTAAAAACACGTCTTTATGAAGAGAATAGTGCTTGTGTCACTTTTAGTGTAAATTCTTAGACTAAATGACATTCAAACTCACAATCCATCTTTTTGTGTCTCAAAGAAAACAGACAGGACCACACATTGTTTATGTTGCTAATATAAATACCATAAATAGCAAAATAGCTTCTGAACTGAGTGTAATCTTTGCATAGATTTTATAGTATTTTGTCACTAATCTGTAGTAAATCATGTGCAGACAAGCTCCTGTTTAAATATAGATTCTTATTTTAGATTTTTCCACCTTTAGTGAATCTGAAGCAGAAATATCTATACTCCCCTAAATGGAATTTTAAATATAATTGAAAAAAATATTAGGGTAGCCTAGAAGGTACTATACAATACCATTATCAATAGAGGTTAGCAATTCAATGCCAGCATCATGAAAACATACATTTTGTGTACTTATTACAGCCCCTTGCTTTCCTTGAGTTATGCTGGTTTCCTCAAAAAGTTATTTAATGGTAAAAGAAATCATTCTCGTGCCATGAGAGTCTTGAGATTCATCCATTTCAAACCACTCTGTAGTAAATTCAGGTGATTATATAGGTTATGGCCTGAGTAGAGCTTGCACTTCTCTGTTTTTAAGACTACCTTCTCTAAACAGTAGTTAGATCTCTCGGGCCTGATGATCCCTGCAGGCTTCTCAGTAAATAAAAAATGCCGCGTGTCAAAAAAATGATCTTCTAAACTAGTTTCCTTGTACACACATGCCCTAAATAGCATTACAGATGACCATTTTGCATAAAGGTTAGCAAAGTAATCTCTTACTGATCTCAAGTCAGTAAGTAAGCAAAGCAATTATCATAGTTCAAACTCTTCTTTAGGACTGGCTTTCAAATGTCAGGCTCCACAGAGCTAGACCGTGGTTAGACTTAGTAAGAGGTATTATCTGACATGTAGGGTAACCTCAGAGGTGATACTTGGAAGCCCACCTCTGTCAGTGCCAGAGCTGGAGTACACTGCATGGACTCAGGAACATAAGCTATAGACACCAGACAAATTTATTGGGCAGCACTGATGCCAGCATTGGGTGGAATTCCAGTCATGATGTATATGTTTTACATGCGTAATGAGAAATGACTTTGGGCTCCACCACTTCACATTGAGTTGAAGGATCACAGCCCAGAATTTTTTTCCAAAACTTTTCTTAGCTTCATGTTTTTAATTCTTCCGTCTGTCTGTTTTGTTGTTTTGTTTATTTGACCTGCATGTTGTTTCATATCTCCTGGGGACACTGGTCAGAAGCCTCCTACCTCCACCCTGGGTGGTACAGATGATCCAAGTAGGACATTCAAGGGAGTCCAGAGAATGACTCCAATAGGCACACCCGGGACAGTGAGCTCATCCAGACCTTTTCAGATGAACACTTTTTAAATGCTCTTCCCTGAACTTGAATGTGCTGGCATGCTAGATGACCACGCATCCAACCATGGTACACAAAAAGTAGTTTCATCAGGCAGAATTAATACAGAATTTCAAAAAGGATTCAAGGGCGAGAGATGGAAGAGGATTTCTAAAACTGCACATAATAAATCTGGACTTGCAGTGGAACACTAAGGCCAGAGCATGTTGTTGCTGAGCAGCCCAACTCTTTACCTTTGGCTAGTCAAAATCCACAAGGCATCTGAGTTGGCAACATTGTCTTTGTTTCTGTCAAGCACCCCCAAAACAAACAAACAAACAACAACAACAACAAACAAACAGCAACTTCAATTGTTAGTATGTTCTACGTATATAAATAGCAGTCTCTTAGCTTTCACCACTTCGTAACGGAGTGTCCTACCTATGACCCCAGTGTCAGGAGAGATTTGAGCACATTATGAAGCTTTCCTGTTACATTGTAAGGCGAGTACCAATACGTACACGTAGGTTCTAGAGATGTCTTCATACATGTATGCTGCATGCAATGAGTGTTTCCAAAATCTCTGTTATTGATATATCATAATCCTTGACAACATTTTAAACTGGTGATTTTCTTAGAATTATGGCATTACTAAACTATTTTTAGCAACATACCCTATTCTGGATTATTAAAAATGAGTATCTCATCTATTGAAGTACATATGGTCATTGAAATATCCTGTATTAAATTATTTTTTAAAGGGATTCTGCTAGGGATCATGATTTTGATGATTAAAATTAAAGAGCTCCTTCACAGTCTCTGCAGATTTTGTGAAAACACATTCTTTTTTTCCTCTTGCATATTCTGACATATGAAAAAAGACTTTTTCATGCTTCCTGACCAAACTTGTTATTTTCAATTTTAGCCTGATTTTTTTTTTTTCTTTTGGCAATCTGGTTTAAAGACAGTATGAGCTAGTAACAGCTGAGCACCTGAGTTTTCTCAGATAAGTAAGCACTGAGAAGTAAACCATATGTCAAGCAAATTTTTATTTAAACTTGAGAAAGTTTCACTGCAGGTTTGAAATAGTATTTCTTAGCTGAAGAAGAGATTTGTATTTTGAAAATATTTGAAAAAGTTTGACATTAGAATAGACTTTGCAAATAGAAACATGTAGGACATAGGGCAGTTTGTCAGTGGTAATACAGTCTTGCAGTGTGAAATGTAAACTTCCTTACTGAACTGAATACAATTTATAAATTTTGTATAGCTGGATCTAAACTTTTTGCCGGAGTTGCTTTAAAATGTGTCTTCATAAACACTTCCCATGGTGATATTCTCTATAAAAATAAACGTTAATAAATAACTGACAGAGAATTTATAGAACTGCAGTCTTAACTGCCTTTAGGCTCCAGGGGATTATGGTACAGTATAGTCAAATTTATACAAAGAATGAAATGTAAAATAGAAAAAAAAAAAAGCTAGAGAATGATTCTTACTGTTTTCCTAAAATTAAAATAATGACATATTCCTGTTACTTTCACTAAAGCATACACACGAACTATAAACACCACTGTTTAATTTGTGATCTCTGAGTGATCTATAGGGATATATTTCTTGTGAAAAATTATGGCCAAAATATGTGTGTTATAAAGTATAATTTTAGCATAGGTAGGAGTGGTATTTCCTAAATTGCCTGTCAAAAATGACTTAATCCTACTTTGCAGGAATTGCCTACATCAGTCAGACACATTCATTTCCATACCCATTCATTTAGGAGACTCTCTGCTGAGAATGTCAAAGAGATGCTAATTATTATCAGCTCTGGTGATCCCTTGGGAATTAGGCTGAGACTGAGAAACCACATAATTACTGAAGTTACACTATAGTCAAGGATTAAAGTGATGAGTTCTGCTCCCTTTCTGCTTTTATTTATTTATTTATTTGTTCGTTTGTTTATTTATTTATTTATTTCCTGGCTTGAGCAGCAGCTGTCACATGCAGTCCTTGCGCACTTTAGATGGTTGTTTTGTGAGCACTTTGTCCTCTTCCAGGCCAGTTTATCTGCTGCCAATGCTGTGCAAGGGCAGGAGCAGAGAGGCTGTAAACATTGTAGGTGTAGCCTGGTGGTTTCCTAAAGAAAATGTCCCTTGAACAAGGGACTTAATTGAGTTAAATCATCTGCTTCATTAAAGCAGAGCAGAGCTTGGAAGTTCAGCTGAGTAACTTTATGGATCATGCTACCTGGATATAAGCAGAATTTAAGCAGGAAATTCAGTTCCATTAACAGGGGGTACTCTGAGAGGTATTTAACAGATGTTTGGCAGCATTACTATCTGATAATCTGAACAAATTCTAGTAACTGTTCATAAATCCTTACTACTCTGAAGGAATAAGTCCTTATTACTCTACAGAAAAAGGAATTGGGTAAATTTTCATTCAGAGCAGAAATTCTAACTGGCAGACTTTTGTATTGCTGTCGATAAAATCTTTAGGATAGGAGGTTTAAATAAATCACGGTCCTTTTATTGAGGATGAAGTGTTCATGCCCTTTGTAAATTCTTCCTGTTTATTCTGATCCAGGAAGAAAACATATTTCTTTTTTTTTCTAATTTCAAATTCCTTATTGCAAGCAAAGCAAGTTCAGAGTATTAAATAATTTTTATTATGTGGGTCATGACAGAAATTTACATTTTCCTTGAACCCATTTGACATTGATGACTGATTTTGAAATTGTCCTGATAATTCAGTAACATAAATCTTATATTAGTAGGCTGTTCAAATATGTTTTTCTGTGCAGTGTTTCCTTTTCTGGATTGACTGATTAACATAAAATTAGTCTAGCATCATAAGCAGTGGAAGAAATCCCATGAGACCTATGACTGTAGGGCTCTATTTGCAAAGAACACTTCCCATTCTACTGTAAGTCAGCATGCTGAGAAGTACAAACATTCAGAGAGAAAAAATGGTTCGGTCAAGTGAAAAAAAAAATAATCAGTATTTAAGACAATCAAAACCATATTTGAGGCTAATTACCAGTGAGACAGAGGAATAAACAAATGAGAAGAGCGATGTCATCTTCAACTGTAAATATTGAGGATCACATTCTGCTTTCATCCACATTACATTAAAATAGATCATTTGCAAAATGGTATTAAAGTGCATGGTTTTATCTGGGCCTATGAGGAGCAGTTTAGCTAAGCAAGTGTGGCAGCTCAACCAGATTTTTTGGATGACAGGAATGTATTAAATGAAGAGATCTGTTCTTGCATCTTAATATATTCTAACAAGGTGAAGGGAAGTTATTTCTGTAACTGTGCTTGCTATACATAAAATGGCATCAATTACAGTTTTTTTGTTGCTTGCACTACAGCTCTCAGGAATTCAGATGTTGAGTATATTTTATGTGTATGTGAAGTTAACATCATTGCAGGCAAATAGGTTGCTCAAATTTAGAATGTTTCTACTCAAGTTTTGCTTATATGGTTCAATATATATGTATATGTATATTATGGCAAAACTCAGCTTTTAGTGCAGGTTCTAGTCCTTTAATGAGTGTAGAGTTTCTATAGAGAAAAAGAGCTGAATGCTGTTTTCTCATGTGACTTCAACACTGCTGTGAACAATTAGACACCTCCCACCTGTAGAAGTTTTGTTATGGGTGATGATATATGAAGAATGTTTTTGTTGTTTGTTTGTTTTCCCAAATTGTTAGGTGGGTATGATAGATTGGAAGTATTTTTTTAAAGAGGTCACTTTTGTATATCAATAAATTAGTGCAGAAGTCTGAGAGATATGTTAAAATACAACTGGACTGCCTATCTTCAACCAAACTATACAGATTTATTTTAAAATGCCTGTAGTTTTGGGGAGTCATGGTGTCTGCCCAGCTAAGGCTTTGGCATTTCATATACTTTTCCTTCAGGTGTGTGCCTAGATCAAGTTGCCATTTTTGTGCTTTTCTGTGAGATTTTAATCATGGTATGGCAGAGCTAGACTATGTTTCATTCAACCATTTTAAGCATCAATTTGAAACGAGTTTAGTTTCTCTTCCTGCACAAGAAATGACAGCAGGCCAAAACAAGTATTTAAAAGGGTCACATTCTTATATGAAGTGCTTAGTCTTCTTTAACGGTTTCCTAATAATGCAAAAATTGTTATGTAAGTTGGAAAATGTAGAAAGGTGTTCCTCACTGTGTTGTAGGACAGGGTCTTGACGCCATCAGTTGAATTAGCTGTCTGCCCATCTCATTGCTCGCGGGTTCCCTGCTAAGGTTTTTCAGTGGAGCTGGGCATTTCCCCAGGCCGTGCCTGGCAGGCTGGAGACTGCAGAGAGCTTGCAAGGGCTAGGGCCGTTCTGTGTGGGTGCAAGGGGCTGTGGAGCAAGGCTCTTGGGTTTCCGGGAATGGCTCCAGGTTCTTCTGTACCAGAGTAAAGGCATCTTCTGTTTGCAGGCTGCAGGGTTAGGGGACAGTTATTGATTTCATTTCGCTCTGACTCTTCCAAACCAGGGGAAGATATTTTTAGTTTCCACTATAAATTTATATCTAGGATATCCTTTTTTATTAGAAAAGTCCCCCTACGTGTCAAATAATAGCAGTCTTCAAAATGACAATAAAAAATGAATCAAGCATTTTTACTCAAAGTCTTTAAACTTCTTTGCAGAAATATTCTTTTAGCACTTAAACTATGTTTCCCTTTAATACTGTCTTGTCAATCTTGTTTATTACAACTGTCATCTTTACAAGGCATGCTATATATTTGGAACATTTCTTGATCAACATTTGTTGTTTTATAGGGTTTATTTACTGGCTTTATTCATACAGCACTCTTTCCTCTATTTAAATTGCTTCATTTTTTCTCAAAGGTATGATGGTAATCCATACTGTATTCTATAATTTCAAACTAAGAAACTTAATTTAGTAAGAAGTAAAGGAACTTTACTTCCTTAAAATGGTAACAAAAATTAAACAATGAAAAAAGAAATCAGAATGAAAAACTCAGTTTGTAATCAAGACTGTTCCCCATTATTCCAAATGCTCTTGTGTCAAGCAATGAATATTTTTATTCTGAAGCTTTCTTTGGCCTTTAGTCAAGTACTATAAATGAATCCCTTAATGACATTCATTTCTGGGCAGTAGTTGTAGGTATTAGTTTAAAGTCTTATGGTGATGCAAGATATTTTAAGCTTCAGGTCTATGTCATCTTTTCGTTAGAGGTTATAACCATAGTGGTAGCTAGGGTTAAAAAAAAAATACAGTAAAAAAAGCCTATGGTGATGAACTGTTATGTACGAGCCAGTCTAGTGCTACTCATAATAAAAATTATTGCAGAGGTTTATCATTTAGGTCTATGTTTTTTATTCTTTTATTTTAACAGGTCATAAGAGCAAAATTTGTTTTCATTGGGAAGATTTCTTTGAGGTTTGGGTAAAGAGTTAGACCCTTTCCCAGGCTGAGGTTGGGAAATAAATGCAATATATATACTGCAATGACTAATATTTCTCTTCCATTTACCTCACATGAGCATGAACAGGACAGTTGCAGAAGACAAACAGGATTTGTGTCTAAACATTATGCAATGCTGAGCCTGAGCACCTCTCTACAGAGTGCCATTATATATTCCACAATTATAAGCACAGAGGCATTATTTAACATCAGCATTGTGATAGGTTTATATATGCAGTTAACCTTTGGATCTACTTTTTGTCAAAGGAGAGTCTGAGAGGACAACAACAACAAGGAAAAATAAGAGCTATGATGATCAAATTACTCAAATTTGTTGCTGTGTGGTTCTTTATATGGTTCTTGGCAGTGAACTATTTTATGTGTTTTAATTAAGAAGGGGCTGACTTTGGGAACTGATTTTGGAATATACAAAATAGTAGATGTAGTAGGTATACAGGTATACTACTCTGAATGTGCTGTCAGTATATAGTAACAAGCAGTAACAAACAAAACATGAACCTGTTTTCAGCATTTAGTGCTGGAAAAGTATGCATAGCTAGTTAAAGTTTAGAGTGCAGGATTAGGCTGTAACTTAACCTTTTTCAGCATTTATTACAGGCAGTGTACCTTGTCTGTACTGGACTTTGAAACTTGTTAATTAGTTTGTGCCTTGGAAATATGTCAACTAATGCCTGCTTTCATCCTACAAAGATCTGTAAGTCTATGTTGTATAAGTATAGTCCATGCTGGTAGAAGCTGGGATGTTCTGATGTTTAAGCATGTGCTTATTTGTAATATTTGCAAAGTTGCATTGGCTCTGAGAAGACTGTGTTTGCATGTTTAATTTAGTGGCGATCTTGGTCAGAAAGAGTTTTTTAAGAAATAGCAAAAATATTTCTTGTGGGTTGCATATTTTCTTCTTGTTTCAGTTTCAGAAGAGCTGAATAACAAATGTGAAAGGAATGCAGAAATAGGACCCGTTATTTACTTTCCATGAAAATCTTCAGTATGAATCTCTTAATTATGGTGTCTTTCATCCACGTAAAGATTAAACCTTCCTAAAACACACAGAAAGTAATAACCAGCGAAGTTACCATAATAACATCAGCCTCAGTCACCACATTATTATTTAATATATTTCAGTTGAAATGTGTTCTTCTCTGGATGTCATTATCTTAAAAATTTGAAGTAATTAAAGATTTTATTTTTAAAGAAGGCATACCAAATAAAAGCATGCTACAAAGTCTTGATGGCTGGAGTAAAAATGTCTGCATATCTTGTGAGTGTCTAGCAAGGGCGGGTATGGAGGGCTTCTACTTCAGGAGGGATATTATTGTCTTGATGTTAAAGCTTCAAGGAGATAACTGTCAACGCAGAGAGGGGATTGCTTTTTAATTGAGACAATGCATCTTTTATGAATTTACATGTTGAAGTAATATGAATGTGAAAAGTAAATCGTATGTGAATGAGTCTGGATACAGCCTACTTTACTTACCTTAGGCAGAGGGCTCAGTGGAAACCTAGGCTGGTCATCCTGTTTCAGGTTCTGAAGAGCAAGGAGTTCTTCCCATTTTCCTACCAGACCGCAGCCACTCTGTCTTTTGGGGAGATTTACTCTGAACTGGGGCCACCTGTACCATGGGTGGACCGGTAAAGTGTTGCTACCTCATTTCATGTACCTCATTTCTGCTCCAGCCTCAGTGTACAGGCAGCAGGCTGTCCATGCTGTCCATCAGTCTTAGTGGTCATTGCCTCCAGAGAGGCTACAGCAGAACCCTGAAGGATATATGGCCTGGTGGCCTGTGGTAGCACAATCACTGGGACATTATAAAGTACACAGTAGTACATATCATAACAGTATTTGACCACAGAAGCAAGCATCTTTAAAGGCTTTATTCTAGTGAATATTGAAAACTCAAGTTACATAAGAGTCTACAATGAGGAAGACCATTAGTATATTTCTAGTCCATAACTGCCCTTCTTACTCTCCAGTGACTACAAAGAGATGCCGAGGGAAGCTCATCTTTCTATTTTATATTTGGTCCCTTTACATTTCCTTTGATGTCATCTATTTGTTTTGACACCAATTTCTGTCAGATCTGAGTCCATCTTAGCAATATAGTGATTTTAATAAAAATAAAAAGTATTTTAAGGATAGTTTGTAATACGAACAATTTGTTTGTTGTTGGGGTTCTTGTTAACTATGATCTTTTTCCTTTTGGCAGCACCAGAACGCAATGATTCCATTCTGGGTAGCCCTGATGTCATCAATACCACTCCGAGACGAAAGAGAAGACAAAGGCCAGTAAAACCTGCTGGAACAGGAGCTAAAATGGCTACTTATGAGACAGAAATGCCAGCAAAGGAAAAGTAAGTACTTTTCAAAACGTATTGAGGTGTTTCTGTACCTACAGATGGTTGTTCTTTTTGTATTTTCTTGTGAAGTTTCATAATATTCAGAGTATTCTGAATATTTTTTGTTGCATTCTTTATAGTCATTTACACTCACTTTATCCAGCTTTGAATGGACATGAATGATTAAATGCAGTCAGTCCACAGGGTTGCCATTTGATTGATGGTATCTTGTTCCAAATTGATACTTTTTTAAGACCAATGGTAAATTAGTTTTGATTTTTTTATTTCCATCTTTTATCTGTAGTACTCAATGTGTAATAAATTGTCTAACCAAACATAGGCTCAGACCACAAAGACATTTATAGTGATTATCAAAGATTTCTGTTTTTATTAGCAAGAACTTTATCTTATTTTGACATTAAAGATTGTGACTTGATGCCAGCTATGAATATTAAAAATTACAATCCCATTTCATTGGTAAAAGAAATGATTATTTTTGAGAATGGTCTAGAAAAATATCAAATTTTGTTCTTCCATTCTGCTACAGTATTACAATGAACCATGCCCTTTGTCAATTGTATGTAGTCAGACAGTTTGATTTTGAGAGTCTGGCTGTGTTTGCCTGACATATAATTTCACTCTTTTTAGTATTGATTGTGGAAGGAAAACTTCCAGAGGCAAATGATTGCAAAGGAGAGTAGAGAGGCCTTGGGCCGAGTAATCCTCTGTATATGAATATTTGAGTCCTGTGCCCAGGGGAAGGACTGAGATGATATTGATATTTTTGTTATAATTCCTTTGAGTGAGGCAAATTTTAAGAAAAAATAGAGCAGCATTATGTTTTTCATTCTGTGCAAAGCATTTCTAATATGCTTGCAGAATAAAGTCAGAGCTGAATCTGGAGAGTGGCTCTTCTTGTCTATGCCATAATTAGTCATATTTTAAAGCTTACTAAACAGAATATCCATTCTGTCAGATCTTTATCTCTGTTCTAATTTTGCATTTACTATGTATTAATTGCATTGTAAACAACTGGTTAGCACTCCAGGTCAAAGCATTGTCTGAGATGTGACATACCTTACATACAATGGAATATACCCATGAAGATGTGTCTGATAGTAAAGATCTGTATGCTTCTTTCTGATCCTACACTGGTTTACAAAATCAAAGGTGATATCATTCTATCCTGGCATGTGTTTTTTAGTCCTTTAATTAATTAAAAAGTAAATGTAGTAATGGTAGTGCTTGCTCTGTGACCAGATAAGAATGTATTGGATCTCCCTTGTTTGCCTGGAAAATCATAAAAACAGAGCTGCATTCATTTCCATTTTGCTGTTTATTTTTCTCAGTGTCCCTTCTTGGTTCTTAGTTTTCAAACTTCATCTTAAGTCCTTTGCTGGCTGCTAATCAAGCTTTCACTCAATTTGTTTGGCTAATAATTTTTACTTCTCTTCAGCCTGTCAAAAGTAGGAAGATGTAGAATTAGTGTTGTAATCCAGTCTAACAAATACAGCTGTCTCATTTTATGAAGCTTCTTCTGTAATTTACATTGATGGAAAGCTAGATCCTAAAACGGTGTGAAAGGTTTTATCTTAAGCTGGGGTCTTTTCCAAAATGTTTTCCAGTATTGTATCATTTAGCAAAAAATAACAAATCTAAGCAAACCATCGCAGACTCCGCGGGGGGGGGGGGGGGGGGGGGGGGGCAGGGCAGGGGAAGATGACCTCTAAACTCCTTCACCTTTGGAAGTGGTCCATGGCAAACATGGAAGATGCACAGCCCTTGGAAGTGTGTCATACTTTTCTGTTTGGCAGAAGGATCAAATGACGGATTGTGATCACCTTCCCAAATGCATGACTGAGTCCTTATTTCTGAACTCTCCTGCATGGACCTGCACAAAGATTTGATTCTTTACTTGTAATGTAAATACTCTAAGGTGCTATCTGATAAAGTCATAGCCGATAGTTCTTGCTTCAACAAACTGAAGTTTTTTTAGTGGTGTTTTCCATTTGCAAGTTTTGCTGACATCACCAGTGCTTGTTTCATGTTTACCAGGTAATGAAAGAGCAGTTACAAACCAAACATCAAGTGCATAATGTTGTCTTTACATTCCTGCATTGTAACGCAATTGATACAAGATCCTAAATAAAAGGAAAAGAATACGTCTTTTGAATGAGATATATTTCTCATTCATCAATAAGATATTTATATTTTTTTTTGCTTCCCAAACCAGAAATGAGGATCTGAAGGCTATCAATGTATTTTAGACTTTTTTTTTTGAAAATACAGTGTTATGCAACACAGTCATCATGTTATCACATAATAGGAATTATATCTTAAATTTTGTTTACTTCTTGTGAGATTTTAAGAAAGTACCACTTATGCTTAAAGTTAAAAGCATCTTAAGTAAACACAGAGTCATGACAAATGAAAGGATTCTGTTACAACAAATAGTTTAGATTTATGGATTGTGAGACTAGTTATGTAGCAATTCTCTAGTTTTATGGAATGAAAATATGTTCTCAGATATGAACAAGAACACTGAAAAGAATGCAAATAAAATTTTGTTTAACATAGAAATCAGGGCAAAAGGAGCACTGCCTCTCTTATGCTTTGTGTGCAGATGCAGTGGCAAGAAAAGGAGTTGTATTATATTTATCTATATAGACATCTATTATTTGACAATTTATTCAAGGCTTAAATCATTGCTTTTAAGGAAACCTGGATAAAATGAAACTTAGTGAAAGTAGTGTAGCCTTGAGATCAGCAAAGAATTGAGCTAGGATTTGTGGGAAAAGATTTGCTAAATTAACTGCTAAATTATTTGCTGAGATAATAATGTTCTACAGGATGAAGCAGAAATTCAGCATAACAAGTCAGTCACAGAACTGCCACGATTGAGGTTTATCTGTCTTTGTAGCAGGTTGTTTTCCAATCTGAGATATACCAATGAAAGTGAGCACGTCTTTAGGCAGACAGATGCTACTTATAGTTGATAACAGTCAAACTGCAGATCACAATTTATGCATTTTTGAAATGTGACAAAGGAATGTTCTTACAGTTCATAACATGATTGAGTTAGGAAGTAAAATAAAATTATGCTGATTCCAGTTAATTGTAATGGTATTTGTGAAGCTTTGACTATAACTTAATATCTGGCAATTTCCTAAGGTGCTGAGCAGAGATAATATGTTAGGCAAGTTAAGATGCAAATTCTACTTTTTGTAATTTGCATTTTATACTTGGAGGAGAAAAATTAATAAAAGCAATCCCAATCCACATGTAGAAATTATGCTTATTGATGCATTAACCAAATCTCTTAGGGGACTCTGCATATGAATAACACTACTAGCTATGTAGAATATGCATACAATATAGAGGCTTAAGTATATGGCCTGTCAGTCTGAATCGTATACATAACTGGTTATTCCTGTAATTATTTTACTCAGGAATATTGGAGAATTTTGGAGGAATATTGTATTTGAGAGAAGATAGTATCTACTGAAGATGCTGACAAAAAAGCTTTATAAAAATCTTATAAACTAAGCATAGTCATTGGATACAGAATGCTTAGTTAGATTTGTTTAATCTTCAATATGGACCAAACGGTGCTGGAGTCTGTAGTCTAAAAGAAGAGTAAATTAGCAAAAACCTCCCATTTACAGTTTACAATTGTTGCTTTGTTTCCACAAGTAAGAAATGGTATTTCTGATTTGGTTTAGCTTTTTTTTTTTTTTTTTTTTAATGCGGAGATGTAATAAAAGACTTCTTTTTTTTTTTAAGAATCTAATTCTTCACACATGGGTCTTATCCTAGGAGGAAAGCTTTGCTGGATAAGACACAACGTTTCTTTACCTGATTCCCTGTGCCTCTAAATGTGTTTTTGTACTGAAATTTGACTACTGCTGGTTTAATCCTTCTTGCTTTGATTGATGAAACTGAATGACTATTCAGGCTTACATTTAAACTGAAGGAAAGAGATGCTTTCCCTTTACTTCAGTATGTTTTCTTTTAGCTCCACTGAATTTGATAGGATGCTTGCCACCAGTACTTTAAATCTTTCCCCATGTAAATACTACTATTTCAGAGAGCTCAGAGTGTCCAGCATATATTTGGAACTCCTCAGAAAGTCCTTTGTGAAGGAAAAAAATCATACTCGGGTATTGTGGGTGGGTGCCTGAACAACCACATGTCTTGGCTGCAAAGTACATGTCAAGGAAGTAGAGGTGGCTTCAGAGCGAGGACAGGATGCTCTTGGTGGGGCATTTGTGCCACTTCCAGTGTCATGAGCTGCTCCGTCAGGAGGGGCCAAGGAGAGAGAATGTCGTTTCTGCTTTGAGTTTTTAAATAAGATTGTCACGGTCCTCACGTTCAGTGTTGGTGCTTGACTTGAGGATCTATTAAAGTTAGTCACGCATGTAATTGTGTGTAGGATCAGCTGCATAGTTTGTACCTGTTAATGATAAACGTGTTTTTTGTTTGTTTGTTTGTTTTTCTTTTCATACTCTCATCCCTTTCTATACTTTTGAAATATTTTTACCGTCTTCATAGGTACATACAATTTATTTGGAAAGAAAGCTCTCGACTTTATATTACAGCACCAAAAGAAGCTAGATTTGCCCTTCTGTTGATAACCTCCCACCCCTTTAAAAGCACTTGGAGCCTGTGCTGTGCCAGGAATCCCCATGGGATCCTCGCTCTGCATGGGTTTGATTTATTGCTTGTGGGTCACGTTTTTGATGTTCTAACATGCGGTTTACTCAAAACGTGGTCTGCCACCACTTAGGATGCAGGTAACAAAACCCTTCAGGTAGATTTGTCCTGGAATTCTCAGCGGGTTGCACATAGACATCAGTGTTACTGTCTCACACATGAAGTAATTCTTTCCAGTAAAGGTTTAACCAAGTGAAATTTGGATCCCAATGAAAATGATACCATAACTTCCTATGGTGCAGGGGGAGTATAAAGTTTACACCGCAACTACCCGCTTTAAAGAAGGATCTTTCTGAGAGCATGTGTTGACATGCCACTTTTTAATACGCTAAATGCATTTATTTGATGCAACTGGAAAGAACTTGTAGAGTTTTGCTTGGTGAGACAGAGCACTCTGATCACAGGTGCATCCTTGCAGTGTCTGTGTACTACAGGGTAGAGTGGTACACATTGCTACCATCATAAATTTGTGAAACGCAGTGTTCAGGAGGCTTTTGATAATTTAATTATTCATGCTGGGACACAGACAGGTTAGGAAATATCTTAGAAACGGACAAGCAGGTTCATTTGAGAATCAAATGTGACAAATTAATTTATTTTCCAGCAGCTGAATTAAGTCCTTTCTGGGTTTCATTCATGTTTGGTATTCCCTTATTTAAGATGAACAGGAATCATTTCATTAAGATGGTTTCTTTCTTTCCTGTAGTGCCACCGCATTGGCAGCAGTAGCAGATCACCAGTCATACCAGACAGACTGTTTTGACTAACCTGCATGCATGCTAAAGGTTGTACTGTAGCTCTCTGTGGCCTGATGGGAACTCTGATAAGTGATACTAACCTTCAGTTTTCTGAAATACTTAATCTTGTGTGACATTGGAGCAGAAAGAAGAGCTGTGTTAATTACCTGTGTTGTATGACTTGTGGCTGTACAAAAATGGAAAATTCTATTCTTTTTCAGAGGAAAAAGAATAGAATCCTTTGATTAAACGCACAGTAACATCTGTAAAAAAAAAAAAAAAAAAAGAAAAAATCAGTAGCAAAACATCTAAAGTAATTCCATAATCAACTGGAATGTATAAGGCAGAAATACACAACAGTACAGTTGCCTTTGTTTTCTGATTATTTATTTTATTTTGTTTTGTTTTGTTTTGTTTTATTTTACTCTGTTTTATTTGAGCAGTAGATAATTAGAAAGGCTTCCACAATCCATGTGCGAAGGGATGATTTATTTCCGTGGAAAGTGCAAAGAATTGGTATCCACATCACCATTTCTTCCTATTCTCGAGGGAAAGAAGGCAAAATATGAAGGCTGAAAGCCTGAGGCAGAGAAAAACGAGCATTATCTGCTGACCTCTGAGGCTGCAATTTCTCCCCAGCAAAGCCACTCAGCTCTCTAGTTTGCAGCACATCTCACCAAATTTTGTGTCTAGTAATAGCCTAATAATTGACCGATGATGGATAAGTTATTACTCTGTAGGACAGACAGGATTGTACCCTATGTTTTCTCAGGGCACGTTCTTTAGAGCAGGATTTTATTGCAGTGACAGATCTGGTGAGATATGTATCTCAAATGATTAATCTATAATGTATTTTAATTAAACTGGTAGCTCTGAGATTGTAAAATGATGGATTAAAAAATATAAATAGTATGTTTTTCCACTACCTTTCTGGTAAATCTTTGTGGTTTTTTTTTGTTGTTGTTGTTTTGTTTTGTTTGTTTGTTTGTTTGTTTTTCATGGATCTTCTAATACAGCTTTTATATTGGAACAATGCTGGAACTAAATTTTACATTTTAAGCCTCTTTTAGGTAGTTTTGTGGTTGGTATATTTTAATTTATAGCAGAACAGATTAGTTTTGTTAAACATGTTACCCTGCTGGGGGTAATATAATATTTTAATTTTTAAAATATATTTTTTAACATTTTAATTTTAATGGGATACCCTGCTGGGTATTTTAATGTGAGAGACAAAAAAATTTCTTTTCAGGGGTAAATTAAGGCAAGAAACAGAAAAAACTTTGTGTGGCTGAACTAACTGACAGTACTGGAATATTCATTGGATTTTACCGTAGAGCTGCCTACAGTGTTTTTAGTCTTTTGGGTGGAATAGTGGGAAGAAAGAAAGCGAGGACTTTGCTTTAAAGAAAGCAAAGAAGGCAATATTTATACATATATATAATATTTAAAAGTCCCTTTTAAAAAACCCTCCTTGTGGTTGGTATACAGCGGCAAATGTACGCTGTTTTTATGAACACTTCTGTAAAAGGCTTTTGATGATGGTATTGATTAAACCTCCATTTCCCAAAACAGCTCTTCAGGCATAATTATTTTCACTTCACTTTAATTAGCAAGAAACAGGTAGTGTAGAATGTATGCACTGGCAGGAGATTAGGACTAGACTGATGGAAAACCTAAGCAACTACGCTTGCCAGCTCAGTCCTGAAATAAAAAATAGACAGTGCAGAAGAATATGAGATGGAAACTCAGCTGTATTAATGAGATAAAGTATCAAGTATCTGTTTTATTGTTCATTAAATTGATCATGAACTATGCCTTCTATAATGGATTAAATTATAGTATTCCATATAGCATAATTGTCTGTGAAGACCAATGATCTTTTAACTCATTATGGACTCCTGAAAATATTCTGGAGATAGTCCCATACAAGAAAATAGTTTAAAATATGGGATTTGGGAAAAGATTTCAAAAACATTTGCAAACACTCCCATTCCACTGAGGCTATTGCTCAGCTTCTGCTCAGTTTGTGCTGACTTTTCAGAAATGGAATTCAGAGCACGAAGCTGTTCATCTATTTAATTGTATTTCTATTTGTCCATTCTCTGTACTTATCTTTTATGAATCATGAATACTTCTTCCCTTCACACTCTGGAAAACTTACATCTCAGCAAAGTAGAGATACAAAGCTACTGTTTAGTAGTGGCAACAGTTTTCTGCTAAAAGTGATAACTCATGCGTGTAAAATCCATTGAACTAAATCCATGAAATTTACCTGTCCCATAACAAACTTGCTCCTCAAACTGTGAGAGCCAAGTCCTACTTGTTTTTGCCTGCTTAATTTCACTGATTATTCTTGACTGTGAAGACCTACATCCAGCCAGAGAGAAATACAGTATCAGACAGTTAAGTGACCGTCTAGACCTCCAATATGGAATGTATAATATCAAGTAGACTCAGAAACATTGTCTGTGACCTTCTCTCCATCTAATTATGTGCATTATGGCTGGTTCATTACAATTACTGTTCCATAGTTCTGAAAGATGCAGTTGAATCTGAATAAGATACAGATACCAAGATATTTTCTTTTCCAGAATGCTTGAAATCTAGTGAAAAAATAGAAAAACCAAAGGGGAAAGGACTACAAATTAAAAGGACTTGCAATGAGTTTTGATTTAATTCTGTATTTTCTCCATTACAGAACAGGTTGATCTTTCAAAAAGACTTGGAAAAGGAGCAAAAAAAAGGTCTGTAGGGTAGTATAGAAAAGGGTAAGTTGACACCAGGCATATTCTTGAGCAAATAGATGAGAGGGAACATAGCGAGGGGCCTTTATTATTTGTACATTTGTTTTTTTATTGCTCACATATATGTGTTTCCCCAAAGCAGTACATTAAGCGCCTAAAACCCATGGCAAAGGATTTTCAATAATATTTAGAACATCCCCAAATCTGGTCCATATGGATAAATACTCATAAATTTATACACTGCGACTAATACATATGGTATGAGCAAATGCACTTTCATGGTCCGTTGAGAGGACTCATCTGTTTCTGTCAACTTGCATCAAGATTCAGCATGACATTGATCAGTATCTTTTTGATGAGTTCTGCCATCTGTGAGAAGGTAGGTAGCATACTCTTGTGCATCAGTCTAAAAACTCTTAGAATATGAGAAAGAGTTGGACAAATTATAAATTATGTCTATATTACAAAAAAATTTACTACCCTTGCAATTACCTTGAAGGTAAACAAAAACAAGAGCTTATTTAAAGCTGCAGATGTACAGAGTTATATTAATACAATCCTTGTTTATATAGAATACTACTGGAAGACTCTCTTGATTACTTAATAGCACTTAAATAAATCCCTGACTTTATTCAGCTGTCAAGCTATTCATAATAATTTTCATGTAGTTGTTGCAGCATTCCAGCTTGTACATGTGAACAATATTATGAAAAGCAGAAAAAAAAAAAAAAACTTATGAAATTTATTATATTCTTATACTTTCTTCACATTGTTAACTATATAGCAACTACTGTAAGTATTAATACACACTTGGGATAAAACGGAAAGAAAACATTCAGTATTCCAAAAAGATGAGTAAAAGGTATGTTGAAATGTATGTTAAATAGCAAAATTGTGCTAAAATAAAAGGCTATTTTTGAAATGATCCCAGTGATTCAAGAAATATCAAGTACTAAGATAAATTAAAATCTGACAATAGTCTAATCATTGACATTAATAATTGATTCTGTATGTTCAGAATGATTGCTGTGATAATAATTAAAACTGTGTCAAAGAGTGATATGCATGAAAATTCTATCATTTAATGAAGGCAGTTCCATTTTAGAAATCGATGAGAATTCTAATATGCTCCTTCTTTCAAAACTGATAATTATTCAGAACTGTAGAAATAAGTATCTTTATGTGACTAGTGTAGGTAGAAGAAAGAGAATTTGACATAAAGATAAGAGACACTTCTGTTAAATTTAAAAATAATACCTCTTGGATTGTGTTTCTCTAAAAAAGACAGGGTAAAGATTTTTAAAATGGAAAAATAATTTGTGCAAAGGTTGTTGAAAAGGTGGTAAGTGTAAACTTGGAAATAATTTTAAGTTTTGGAATATCTATTTCATAGAGGGGGCTGTACTGAACTTAGCAAAAACATAGAATGCATCCTTTTTCTTTCTATATGGAGAAATTAACCATGTGCTAATTAAAATTATTGAGTTCTGATTTATTATTTGACAAAGGATTAAAACAGTTATGAATCCTTAATTTACAGTTGGATCTTGCCACTGCATTCCCAAGATTCCTAAGCAACACTTTGGAATATTTTCATAATGGTTATTTTTGCTCTGAGTGGAATATGGTACTTGATTCATCACGTCAGTGTTCCAGTGCAACTCCCTAAGCCTTGAAGTTACACAAGTGTAAAACTGGAGTAAAGTGATGATAAATCATGTCACTTACTTTCTAGTGGTGATGTGAATCAGCCAGACTATTACTGCTTTTGTCTGTCTAGACTTGCTCCCTTGATAACTATTAAATTACATGGATAAAATTATATTTTTATTATAGTGTCCTGAAAAAATTATGTATTTTATAAAGAAACTCCTCAAGTCTTTAGGGTAAAGCACACCATTAAATAATAAAATATTTCTGCTAATAATACTTTTATTTGATTTGCTGTCAATCACAAATACAGAAATACTTTTCTGCTTGGGTTCTGTATCATTGACAAGCAATTAAGAAAGAAACCTTTAGTATGCAAAGAGTCCTTTTTAGTTACATAACTATTTAGCTACAGGAATACCTGAAGATGTTCAGTGGGTAAAACAGTCATTTGGATTATTCAGTCGTGTTGACAAAATCCTGCACCTGAAAGCACCAGAATACCTGTTTCAGTTAAAGTCAAACCATATTTGGGAAAACAAAAACAAAACAAAACAAAACAAAACAAAAAACAGAAGGTATCATCACTATATGATGAGTTTCCTGTTGACACTTTTAAAGGATTCAAAATACTTCATGAGCTCCAGATTCAAAGTTACAAAAAGTGCCAAAGGCACCAACTTTTTATCAGTGCTAGTCAGAGCAATCCCAGGACTAGTATGAGAACTTCCAGACAAGTCTCTCCACAACCAGTACTAATGGCATGAGAGGGAAGAGGAGCAGAAGGGAGCAAAATATCCTTGCTACACTATATTTCTGTTTAATGTACAAAATTGAAGTTTGTGTAATGTACCATCAGTATACGGGTTGTACTTCACAAAGCTGGGAACAGCAGTGGTTGTTTGGGCTAAGAAGCCCAACCACAAGGAAAAATGTCTCGTTTGCCGCTTTATGAACGATGTTGTGTGGCTGGTGGAACACAAAGTGTGCCCACCACATTGTGTTGTCCAGTTTTCAGGCTTAGCACCTTTGTTTGGGTGGTTGCTGAGAGCATGGCACTGGGGAGGGAAGGGATATGGCTGTTTGGCAGTAAGAGGTTGAGGAAATCAGAAGCATTTATGTATATAGTGTGAATCTTGGAAAAAAGATGAGGCATATCTCAAACCAGTAACAAAAATTATAAGAGCTGGAGTTACTGTCACTATTGGGAGGAACATTCAGTGCTGCCTAAGACTTGTAACACTTTAATAGTTCTTTTGTGTCAGGCCATTCAGACTTACATTTGTCTTCGTGGTTGCTCCTATCCAGCGTAACGCTTGAGAGGTGTATATCTGCATTCCGGATATGCATCTACACCATTTCTGCTGTAAGTAATAGCACCTCAGACATCATGTTTTAGGGCAGAAGTGGAAATATTTGTTAGACTATTTATGCAACATGACTTGGTGCAGGATGTTGCCAGCGACCACAATACTAAATTCAGTGTCTGTAATGAAGAGATTTGCTTGGTTGAGCTGTTTCTGATGCTATTACAATGTTTTCTTAAGCTAGATTTACAAAAAGTCAATGTTACCATAAGACGCTGTTAGCCAGGCACTCCTCTTTTTCATGGTTTGCTTACCACTCCCAGTTCTGCAATGAATCTGTGTCCTTACATGTTCTCCTTTTGCCAAGCTAAAAAGGTACAAATTTGTTTCTTCATTAGTTCTAACCTTTCTGTAGGTGGGATCTCTTTGGAATACCAGCTCATTTATAGATAGTAATGAATACAATGCTATTTATGTCACTGACAGTTGTATCTTCTGGTGCTCGTATTTGGCTGGTCAGAATTTTTACAGTTAACAAGATAAAAAAAAAGACTTCAAAATGAGGCTTTTAAGTACACTGAAAGTGCTTTTCAAACACCTCGGAAGTTAGTCTAACATAAGAATCAGTCATAACTTTCCTCTAAGAATGAAGCTGAGCTACACAGTGCTTGAAAATAATTTACCAAAGACCTTTTAAGCTTCATGATATACCAACCTAAGGACATATTTCTATTCAACAAAGAAATATGTGGGTGAAAGAAAATGCTATTTTGAGGTACATTTGTAATGGTGAAGTTCAGTATTGATTTTAGTGGACAGTAAACTGGCTTAAATTTTGTTCACTATTTAAGTTTGAATATTCTATGCAAGCATTTCAAATTAGTTACATCTTTCTGAATCTAACTTGGCTCTTCACATTTTTGTTTCATGTCTTCTTTGCTGGACATTCCTGTCTTGAGTAGCAATCTAGTATGACATCTAGTTTTAGTACACTCACCTGTAATTTATTTAAATACCGTTACTGTAGCATTTGAAAAGCTGAGTCTTTGGACTTCCAAATCATTATCATTAAAATTTCTGTCCCACCTGAAATTGCTGTCCTTAGCAGGGCACAGGCATTCCAAGTGTAATTGAGTTCTCTGTTTTTAAATATGTTCCTTGGCTGAGTCACGTTGACAAGTGCTTTTCATCTTGAAAACTTTCCAGCTGTTAGGCTTAGTCAATTTGATGTGGAATTCAGAAAATGAACTGGAGCCTAACACTGTCTGCATAAAGGTGCACCTGTGTGGGGGTTAACTTGCCATCATCTGACATCTCCAAATATTATTATTCGATTGTATGTTCTTACAAAAATATGTTGTCTCCTCTAACACAGTCTCTATTGTCTGCTAGAACAAAATGTGCCTGCCTTAATATATAGGAAGAAACACAGAAGAAAAAATAGATTTTTTTATTTGCTGAGCTGTTTCAACTAAGCATTTAGATGTACTAGAGAAAATACAAACAGAAGATACACAGCTGCATGTTTTTTTTCTTGAGACAAATCATAACCATGACAGTAGCATCTTGAGTAGCTTTTGGAATCCACTCTGCCCCAGTAAGGGTGTCAAACTGAGGCAATTACCTAACATTAATTTTAGATTTGGCCCTAAATAAGGTAGGTTCAGTCTGACAAATGTATCGGCCTAAATTTCTGATGGGGTTAATCAACAAACTAGGTACCTTGGAAGAACTGTGAAGAGGAATCTTATTCATCTAGTATAGATTCAGCACTCTCTTCATTAGGTGCCACATCATCCCTTGGTGATGGAACCAATAGAAAAGTTGGGATATTCCATCTGAATATTTGAAGTCTGCTGGATTTGGACTGTTTCCTGGGAAAAAAAAAAAAAAAAAAAAGATGTATTGCAGCCTCTTAGGCTGTAGAGAGTCTAGCATCTTGTTCCTCTGCTAGGCCAGTGTTCTTCTCAAGACTGCTGAGAAAAAGGCATTATGCGATGTGATATTGAGAATATAAGTAATTCTAGATTAAATGAGGATTCGCTGCAAGACCACTTCACACAGGTAGCTAATAATAAGTTCCCAAAGAAATTTAAGGCTATATATGGAGCTTCTTAATGATTTCAGATGCTTGTAAATTTGGAAATTCCTAGAAAATATGTGTACTGAATAGCTATTTCAGTTGTCAAGTGGCTCTTGGTCGCCTGGTATCATCTAGAGATTAAAAAAAAAAACACAAATCCAAAAATAATGTAGATTAATGAATTGAATGTGTTGAATCATGCTGGTAGTGAGTAGACATACCTGAACTAAAAAGTTTATGAAAAACATGTATCTTCAAGAGCATTAGTAATCCTTGATCTCAAGATGTATAGTCTTGGAAACCTGATACTCTTAATATATGGACCCTGTGGTATAGAAGAAATTAAATAAAATCATCAGAGTGACCCAACATAATCAAGGTCCCTGGTATTTAATAAGCTCTTACAGATGTTACTAACATATCAATTCTTCACTTGTATTCTCATGGGTCTGCTGGCAGAGAAGAATTCATAAGTCTGAGAGAAGGTATTTTTTATTATTATTTTGCAAAAGCCCATTATAGAGTATGCAAAATTAATGTTTAAATAGACAGGAAAGCAAACCATGCAAGACAGGATATTACTGGGATATAATTGACAGATGCAAGCTTTATTATAAGTGTTTGAGCAAAACATCTCCCTAGATTTTTGTCTTTTTTTTTTTTTCTTTTTTTTTCTGAGAAAGAGGAAAATCTACACTTACTACTTTCTTACTACTAGACTGTTCCATTCTTATTACTTATTTTATACTATTTTCATTAAGGTGTGACTTTTATTTCCTCACTCTTCTTCATCTTTCATCAGAATGAGTTCTCCTGCTAGTAACCAGACTTGCAGGTAAATTATAATATTTATTTTAACTCCAAAGGGAACTCAAGGCACAATCCACATTAAGGTATGCAATAAAAATTCCATATTTGATCTGTATATGAAGCTTGTATGAAAATGTGTAGATCGGACCAGCTTTGAAGGTACTGTTTTTATTATGACACTACCTGATTTCAGAAGTATTTTGCTCCTGTTTTCAGTATTTACAAACTTACTGAAATGGTACAGGGCTTTAATATCAGGCAAGTATACAACAAAAAAAAATGTAATACATAAGTTATTTGACAAGGAGTACTTAGATAATTGATGACTGACAGATCATAAAGCTCTCTAGTGATTAATTATAACTGAACTGACATCACAAGGATGGCACAGATGTGTGACAAGGGCTTAAGCAGCAGGCTTCAATTTTATTGGAAAGCACGAAGAAAACATAATTAAGCTGAATAGTGCACAGATATAGTTAGAGGACACAAAAAATATTGTTTAGAGACTGCATTAAGCAAACTCCTAGGAGGCTAGGGATGTAAGTCCTGATGATTTCCTCTTCCTTTCCCAAAGGTCAGATTGTTTCATGTAGCTGGTTGGACCTGACCACTTTTTTTAGGCCCACCAGCTTGTCACACCTTCTGCTAGAGAGATGGCTGTGAGTATTCTACCACACAGGACTTTGCCTGCCAGAAGGCTTCCAAAGTCACAAGTTTTTTCTGATGCTAGGCAGTAGAAAGACCTATCCAGCCTCTTTCTCCCAGGAGAATTCTTTCTTGCTCTCTTGTATTTCCTTGTAGCTGGCTATCCTATTAACTGTCCTACAGAGAACTCAAGTATGCCCTTACTGAAGGCAAGTTGCTTTGTTTTCTCTGGTAGGAGAATTATGGTTTATCTACTCTCCTGTATACCAGGTCAACTGATGTTTTTTTGGTGTAAGGAGGTAGTGGCAATTCTAGGGAAATAGATAAAAAGTCCATCTGTGTCATTCACTTAGGCTGGTCAAAATCCATCTAACTGGAGAAAGATTTTCTGTGCACAACAAATCCAGGAAGTGCAATACATGGTTGTCCTGTGCCAGAGAAGTTGGAGTACAATTTTCATGGCATTGCTTTACTCTTATACACAGACTCAGAAGCTATATATATATATATATATATATATATATATAGCTTCTGAGATATATATATATATATATATATATATATATATATATGTATATGTATATATATATATTGTTTTCCCATCCCATGCATTAGGCATTTCTCAAAACCAGTTGTAGTGGGACAGAAGTTTCCCCTTACCTATTGCTGTACAGATCTGATAAACCAGAGGAATGCCTCTTCTTAAACTGCGGGTAGGTGATACCCTGTAGGCACAAAACCTCATGGGACCTTTATGAATCTGTAGAGCAAGATACTTCCTCATGCTCCCAAGGACCACACTGCACTGCATTAATTGCTTCACAAGCCAGTGCCTGGTAGACCCACTCATCTAATCCACTCAGCCTTGTATTTATGTCACCATGGCATATTGGTGGGCAATGGTTTGAGTAGTCTCGACTCAAGTAGACTCAGTAGTCTGAATTAGGCTTGAGCCTAATTCAGAACAAATTAAATGTATTCTGTCTCTTTCAGGCATAATCTGTTGGTTGTTGTCATTGATTGGCAATTAATCAAAATAGGATGAATTTTACTAGCAAGGATAGTCTTAAGTAAATTGTGTATTGGCTGCATTCAGAAAAATGGAAAAAATACTTTGTAAACTGAAAAAGCAAGTGTCTGTTAGAAAATATGTCTGCTAAAACTGTTTTGAATTCTGAGTTAAATTTGTTTTTAAGTGGTGAACACCATCACTGGAATATTTATGCATTTTCTTGTTGGCTCATAACCTTTTAATTAACACTACTCACTTTGAAACAGATGCTTTTTCTTGCTTTTTATATTAACGTTTCTTATCTTTTGTCCCTCATACCTCTAGATGGCTGAGCACACCCACTGCTATTCCCTGAAGCAAATGCAAGAATTTAAAATTCAAATTACTAAAAGACACAGATTGCTGTTCAAACATGGCATCTAAATGTTCTTAAGCACTTTGATGAGTTATACACTCCGAGTAGGTTAGATCAATGAAATATATCATGTTTTTTGTTTATATTCCCTTTCCTATCAAAAGAGTTGTCTTCAATATAATCTCCAAAACCCCGTCTGATGATAGCTGTAGTGTTTCAAGTATTTTGTATACCTACCTCTGAAATACAGAGAACAAAGTAATAAATTTTGCATGCATGACATGTGGTCCCTAGAGTTATTAATCAACACAGAAGGTTAACTTTTGCATTCTACAATTCTCTCTTTACATTCAGTAAATATTGAAAATTAATTATATTTTCCCTTTGAGTTCACCAAGGATATCTTAGAATAATTTTATTGTAACCTTATATTCTAGTACACTATATAACTATTCAGAATATAAAGTGATGCTTTTGTTAAGCTGCAGAACTACTGTGCAGATGATACAGTACCTGTTTAGCCCTAATTACAAAGTGTCTGAAGATTTCATGTGCATGTACTTACTGTTCTAGCAATTAAAAAAAAATTACATAGAGTTCATAGGTTGAAAAATATATGTAGTTAACAGATTATTAACTGGAAGAGAGTGACCTGTAGAAAGGGGTTCACTTGGATTAGGGAAAAATCAATTCTGTAACAAACATATGAGCAATGTAGTGTTATTAAATGGATGAATAAATACCTATCAAGTCTGAAATGAATACTGTTCCCTTAATGTATGGACCCAAGCTCATCTTAGTTGTAAAAATCATTTGGAGGTGGGCTCACTGTTAACCTTTTAATGGTATGTTTGTACACACGTTAGTCAGGTGCATACTGAGTTTACTGAACTACTACAGTTAACGCCATAGTATGCTTTCATTGTCCCTCTGGCTTCTTCTTTTTGCAGTCACACTGTGCCATTATACATACGCTTTCCAGAGATTTTTAGTCAGAAGGGAGAGAGATGAGCATAAAAATATTAATTCTCAAGGACTGAATCCCCTATTATTTGAAAATGCAGTTCTCATGTTGGACGATAGCATACTGATATGGAGATTGAATAAAATACTAGATTTTGATCAATGTAGAGTGAAATTACAATTTCTAATTATGCATTTCACAAGAATTGTTTTCATGGGTGATATTGCTGTCTGTGAAAAGATGGGACTCAAACAGTAGATTTAGCATTATTAGGTAACCTCCAGGGCTTTGACAGAGGTAGATTATTCTTTTTTTTTTTTTTTTTTTTTTGCATTTAAGTAAAATTTCATCTGTGTTTCCTGTATATAGCATGAAGTTTTTTTGATTGAGAAATTAAAATGTATTTCTCCAAAGTGAAAGCATAACACAGGAATAATTACTGGTCTTTCTCTGTGATTCCACAGACTGTTAGAACTTTTGTCAAAAGGCGATTTCATAAAGAGACAGTTAGCAAAAGCTTAAAGTCAACCCAAAAGTCAGCAACGACAGACTAATTCCATACTGATTTGGAATATAACTTATGGCATCCATTCAAAGTAGATGGCAACAAGGGAAAATAGGAAGCTACTGCATCCTATGGCTCCCTGAAAGACTTGCAAGAGTCCAACGACAGTGTGAAGTGAGAACATCATGTCTTGTGTATAGTTGTCCTTCAAAAGCCAAAAGTGTCTCTGGAGGTTGCACTTCTGAGAACCCTCTCATTCTCAGGAAGCCACTGCTGACTTGAAGGCCATGCAACTCCTTTCTAAGGGAAGTGTTTTTACGGCAGAGTATTAAAATGTAGGCTGAACTCTTGATGTACACTGGAACAGTTTCAGTGACATCAAGAACAGGATACAGGAATATGATATTTCAGGCTGATGCGTGGTGAAAAACTGGTACCCACTCGATGTCCCACTGAAACCACCAGTTTTGATCTGTACTTGACACAAACACTGGCATTGTTACTTTAGGTTAATGAAAGTTTAATAATACAGCACCAAGTGCTCAGAAATGTTGATGACAGGCAGACAATACTTGTATACAGCTGTGGACACGTTCTGTGGACAAATTCTCAAATATGGATTATGTTTGAATTTGCACTTGCTGATAATCCACAGACAGCACTGTCAACAATCTTTTTTTTTTATTTTATTTTTTGTTAGAGGAGTTAGATGAAATCCTTAGTGAATTAAAAATGTAACATGATTATCTGTGGAGAAAAAAGCTTTCATCTTCATTTACTCAGGTCTCTGTGCCTTTACATTGAGAAGGGTCACCTACAGAATTGACCAGAATAATGTGCTATAAAATAGGTTGGTAGGCGGAGAAGCAATTTTATCACTAATCTGTTTCAGGTTTGCTAGAGGTGATCTCTCCTCTTAAACTGTTGTTGATGAAACTCAGAGCAGGTGGTGAGTGAAAATGGGCAGGTAAAGTGAAAGCTGCTTGCCAGAATGTGGTTTCCTAGGAATGTGGTTTTGGCAGGCACAAAATGTGGTGGGCATCCAACTTCCCTTGATTGTCAGTGGAAGGAAGATGTCGAAGCGTCCATGACATGCAAGTTTAAAAATCTCTGCCTTTTCCTTCCTAAGAAAGTACCAGATTAGGAAGTTTGAATTTTAGCAGTGAATGTAACGAGGTCAGTGGCAGCTGCTGAGCACGCATCACTCTTCAAAAAAAGGGCCATTCTGTACTCTCAGTGTGGAGCATTTCCTGCCATCAGACATGCATTTTATCCTGTTTCTCTCCTTGGCTTTTGCTAGTGGACAGCTTAGTCACCCTGGTATTAACAGTTCTTGTATTCAAGTCCTTGCTATAAGCTGATTACGCAGATAAATCATTGCAAAATAAGCTAATAATTTAATAAGTGAATTTAAAGAAGAGAAGTGTTGCACAAGACCCTAAATGACACCCTTACTCCACAACTGTCACTTCCTGTGCTTTCAGCTTTCTCCAGGATAGCCCAAGAGTCTCCCTGTAAGGATTTGTTCTGCAATTGCTCTTCCAGGGTGTTTTGGAAATAGAAAAGACCTGGCTGTTTCAAGAGCTTTCAAAAATGTTATTTTATTAAATAGATATTCTGTGAACTTGCTGATAGTTTTAGTTTCTGGGAGGTACTTCAGCCTGATCAGCTTCTAAAAAATGCCTCTGGAGCTGGGAAATTTGAGCATTCGCCTTGGCACATGCTTCTTTAGAGCCAAATGAACTGAACTGATCTTTGTTTCAGTGCCTAGATAATGCTGGTGGAGTTATCTGTTTTTCCACACAGATACTGTATTTGGCATTCAGGTTACTGATCTTTATTTTTTTAAATTTCTGTGGCTTAACCCACGAGGCTGCAGCAGTAGCTAAAAGTTACAGGGCAACATTGGTAATGCTGCTCAGTCTGTGCACAGCACAGCTGCAGAAATAATGCAAAAAGTATTAAAAATTATTATGGAAAACATGAACAGTTCTTGCGAGAGCTGTAGGCTTCTGAAGTGCACGAAGCCGTACCATATGTGAGCCTGGCAGAGAATGTTTTTTGGGGAATACATTCCTTGGAGGAACTAATTCTGACAGTTTATCAAAGGCACAAAGCAAGACAAACTGGGAAAAGTAAATAGACTGACAGAGCTGCCTTTGTGCAGACAGGTTTGGGATACAATGACCTTGTGTTGTTGCTTCCTGCTATAGCTTCAGCAAATGTTCCTTCTCCATCTCTGCTAGTTAAGCGCTTTTAGTGCACTTGATTACTCCTCTTTCATCTCTCTTCAGCTAAGAAAAAGGGGGAAGAGGAGTGAGGGGGCATAAAATGAGAGTTTGACCTGGAGCTGATGCTGTTCTTCTGCAAGCTTTTCCATACATTACCCATCCTTCTTGTGTGTTTGTTCCACCGAGATGCGAAAGTTGTGGCCAGATCCAGGAAAACATGAGCTTAGACAGCTCCTTTAGGCTGGCTGTTTTAATGGTGTCTGGATTCCTATGGATGCAGATAGAAGTTTACTGGGACTCTTGTATGTGCCTTGGCTCACAAACTCACAGGGAGAAGGCTGGCTGTGTTTGGTCAGTATCAAAAAAAAGAAAAAAAAAAAAAAAAAAAAGAAATAGACCTGTCATATCTGCAGAATGTTTATATTTACAGACTCTGGGGATGCTTTGGTAAGCGGATCTCATGAGAGGGATACAGGGAGGGAAGGACAACAGGTAAGGTGTTTTTCCATTTTTTCTTCTTCCCACTCCTAAAGTTGAAAAGAAAAATCTAATACACTGAGGTCTGTGGGGCAGTAGGAAACCTTTTTTTTTTTTTTTTTGGCTTCCTTTGTCAGGGACTAGCTGCAAGAAGGCCACCAGCAACATACTTCCTGCCAAACCACTCTGCTTTGAGAGCCCGGAATGCAGGTACCCCACACTGCTGCGTGCCAGTTATCTAAGCCTTCCATATGGAAAGATAAAGTACTTTGTTTTATTTCAGCTTCTTTTAATCTATTGGCTTGCATATTAAAGCTAATTATAATTAGAGATCCAAATTTCCAAATGCAGTAAATTTTCTAAAACTGCAATTTCAGCTCTGGAAGAAGGACTGGCCAACTGATGACAGCCACAGAACTCCATTGAACTGTTCTGCTCTGTAATTCTGTTCTGTTTACTAACCATATAAGCTGACTTTGGGAGCTGTCTGCTGTTTTTTTTTCTTTTTTCTTTTTTTTTTTCTTTTTTTCTAAAGTGCAGTAGTGAGCTATAAAACCACTCAAATGAAAGCCCTTAAGGTCTAGTGGGCAATAACTAAAACAAAAGGTACAGTTTTCTTTCAGCACAACTAACACAGCATTTCTTTGATTTGACAGCTAAAAGTCCAAGTAAATAAAGGAAGAAGATCATCACTTGCTCTTACTTTGGGAGCAATTAATAGCCCTTTGATAACACACTATTTCCTTTTTTCCGGCTTTTGCATTGCCCTTCCTTTCCTTTTGCTAGTTAAGCACTCTCAGTAGAGTTTCATCTCATATTGTGGGTTGTAGAAATCCTTATGTTTTTGTTTTCTTTTTCAGGTGATTAGTTTTTGGGGGGGTTGTCAGTTTTGTCTTTTACGGAGACAAAGGCTATCTTTAAAAAAAAAAAAGTTTTCTTACAGTCCTTTTTACTTTCATCTGCTGCTATTAGTTGGACTAAACCATCTTGCACATCCTGGATGGAAAATTCAGTCATTTCGTTTTGTTCTATTAAGCATTATTTTGGATCTAGTTAGAGTGTTAGAAGGTTCTTGTGTATTTTACTGGATTAAGAAAACAGGTGGAGAAGAGGGAGAAGAAGGTTATAATTGGATATGTTTCTGAAAGGATAAAATATTCTAGAAAGTGTATTATTTTTTCCTTTCCTAATAAATAGCTTTTTATTCTTAAAACCATGCTACACACAGAAAATTTCATTGTTAAAGGTAGAATTAGATGTACCATTGTTCCACTTATTACTGATGATGATACTATTTTAGAAACAATCAATCTTTGGCAATGATGAATAATTAGGATTGTTCTGCAGCTGTGTATTTGTTTATAGTCTTACCTTACTGCCACATTTAGATATCCATTCCAGGCCTTTTCTCTTGCCTTGAAACTTTTATATGGGAGACTTTTCAAGTGTTTCAGACTACTCTGACACTTACATGCTGAAATCTTTGTTCCTAGCAGAAATTTAATTACATGCAATTTAGATTTACTTGGTTGATTTAATCCTAGCATAAGGGTTATTTTCCTCTCACAGTAATGGTGCAGAGTTCAAAGCTTATAATTAATTTCATTGTTTTCCTGATCATTTTATTTAGACAGATAGCTCTCAATCTGTAATTTCATACTGAATATATTAAAATCTGTAAATTCTTTGGTTTGTATATGCCCTCAAGAGGAAAACCACGGAGCAGCCATGAGCTAAATCCTCTTCAGGTTTGTGCATATGTTTTAATAGTGATGGGAGTGGTAGCTCAAAAGAGCTTGTTGATTGGTAAGAAGGAACTGCAAGTAAACAAAATTTTGCAGAAAGAAATTAAACTAGCATGTGTTGCTGCCAAAATCCAGAAATTATTCATAGCAGACAAACCCTCGGGCTGGAACAGGGCATTTTGTAATAGTGTTCCACTTCTCTAGTCCTCCTCTTGTGAACATGTGAATTTCTGACTATTTTTTAATGCTTCTGAGCTTCCTTCACTTGAGCAGTGCTCCATGGGAGGAATACAGTTCCCCGCCCTTAGGCAATTCTTACCTTACTTGGAATCATTAAGTCACAAAAGCGATCTTTTTTTATAAGTTAATGAAGACCTATGCCGAAATTACAAGGACTTAAACCCAACACCTGACACGCTGAAAGATTATCAAGATATACCTAGGTATATAAAATTGAAGAGTGCTCATTGAGTGAGTTTATGTACTTCACACACGATATGTGAGGTATAAAACTCCCATAAAACTACGCTGTTTTAGGCTGAGCTTTAATCCATGTCTGGTTCAAAGGCCATGAGTAGGTTTGGAGGTGATCCCTGTCCACATTTTTTGAGTGTATAGCCACTGATGTTTGAAGAGGTCTGTGGTATGAGAGAGCATCCGCATGGCCGCTCCCTCTTTGATTTTGTATCCTTTTTTTCTACTTCCATGGCCTTGTGTGTGTATGGCAAATAGCCTTTATTTAAAAGTCCCACAAATTTATTATCATCAGATGACTAACATCGCAGATCACCCACTTTGAGGGTAAGACAGAAGGTGGCTCTCCGTTCCCCCAGTGCCGGCATGACAGCAATTTGAGTCATGGCCTGACTCATCTTTCACCCCCTTGGAAACCTCAGACCTACAGCATAGGAGATACAGAATTCCTCGTTTGTTTCTTTTATTTTTTCTTAATTATTTATCAGGCCAAAAAAAAAAAAAAATGCTGGTCCCATAAAACTAATAATTATAAACAGATTTGTTTCTTCCCTCAGTCTGTACAGAAGGTCCCTTCTGCTACCGCCCTCACCTCATGTCACCACTTAAAAACAACACTGAGTCTTTCTGTTCAGAGGGGTTAGACACAGTGACTCCCAGCCTGTCTACTTCTTCAGCTATGAAAGAACACAAGCCTTTGCTGATAGCCTTTATCAACTTCTAAAAGCCTTTCCAAGCAGCTTGCTGATTTTTTTTTTTCATTTTATTTCAGTGTGTGTGCGTGTTGGTTTTGCTGTTTCCTGGATAAGGTCTTAGCCAGCAGCTCTTAACCAAAGCTGTTTCCCAAATGCTGTATTTCATCAACATATTGCAATGACACTGATTTTGTCTGGTGTTTTTAATATTTCTTCTGTGAAACAAGGCTCAATTCTTGTCTTTATTCCTGACAGGTAACATCTGATACCTTTAGGGAATGAAGTGGTTCTCTTAATCAAGCAGAAAAAACTTTTTTTTTTTTTAACTGCTGCCACAAAAAGTGAGTCTTTAAAAGGATTGAATGCTTTAGGGAAATGCTGTAGCTGAAGGCATATATTTGAATACCTGATGATATTAGGTTACTGCTACATGTTATAAATAGCATTTGTTTCCGTGTCTCAAGGTATTATGCCAGGAGAGATTAGATTTCAGTTTTGGTGAGGAAAATGGTTCATTTTGTGTGTTGCTTTTTCTTTTTTTTTAAGTCAGTATTTATAAAATAGATTGTCTACAAGCGAGTTGCATGGATGGGAAGGCCAAACTGTGTATCGCAAGTCACTTAAGCTTCTGATGGAGCTGAGAGCTGGTATGTTTTACTTTCCACAGTCAGCACAAATGTTACCCAGTTTTCAGAGTCTGAGCAGTTGAAACACTGTGTCCTGTCCATCCGCTTCGCTCACATTTGCTTATTTTTCACATTGCAGCTTAAGCTTGCAAAGGTCATCGTTGGCAAGTTATTTAACTGCAAATTTTTAAAACTCAAAAACTTGGCAAGGAAAACAGAGAGTTTTGATAAAGAATTTGTGTTCTTCATAAGGAGTTGGAGGTGCTACTTAAATCATTTTTCTGAATTCAGACAAACTTTGTGTGGTTTTGATACTGATTTGGTAGAGTTCAGGTGCTTTCAATATAAAGACCATTTTTGTGTTTTTCTTTTTGAGAATTTATTGATAAATTTAGTACCTTGAGAAAAAAACATATCTTTGCAGACATTCAGTGACAATCCATGTACAATCCTCAGTGACAATCCTCAGGTATTTGTATTCTTTATGTTGATATGAGTATGACCTCCACAAAATTTTTCTATAGGTTGTAAGTACTTTTCTCTTAAATCCTAGCTGGATCATTCCTCAGAGCTGTGCTCTGCATTCAGACCTTAAAGAAAACATGCTTTCTTCTTCAATAAAAAGGGTAAAATGCACACAAGGTTTTTCTTTTTGTGTCAAGATAAGAAGTCAGAGCAAGTGGTGCCTTTGTGGCTAAAGTCTGTACCCATTTGATTCATATTGTCTGAAAGTCCACAATAAGGCTGAGAGAGCAGCGCGCAAAATTTGAGATGCATTTTTTTCTGACCATTATTATTTTATACCATATTTCACATTCTTCCCAAGCTGTGCAGAGCTCTATTTTAGTTCAGTGAGAGGGAGAGATCTTCCTAACCTCTGTTTTAGGTCAGGGAAAGGTACATTTATAAGAAAAGCCCAATGAGAAAGGATAAATTTTATACTTCAGAAAATCAGTGGGACTTAGTGAGACTAACCTAAAAATTAAAAACAAACAGACAAACAAGAAAAATTATACTTCTAATAATCTAGTGCACTTGTAGGAGGTAGGCTTTTTCTTCATTCATTGTATAATAAGTAACTAATAAAGCTGTCTATAAAATATAAATTGCATCATGCACCCAAACTGCATCATGCTCTTCCATACATTCTCAACATAACTGAACTCCACATATCTGTCTTATTTCAACTGCTTTGATAAAATAGAATGGACTTAGAAGAAAGGATAAAAAGTATAGTTGTAAATTAAATTATGTTCAGGATTATTTTTTCCCAATATTTTTTGTTGTTGCTTACCTCTTTTTAAAAATTGATGGCACATTTATTATAACAGCATAAGTAAGGGTGTGATATCATCAGATCTCTTTTTTTTTTTTTTTTAGCTACAGCATGAATGATTATCCAAAGTGTGTCTGATCCCAGGGGCTCTCGCTGATTTTTGCTGAAAGGCAGACATAACTCATCCTGCAATTTTAAGGCAGTTGTCCTCCCAGAAAATGAATGAACATTCAAGATGAGACAAATCATTAGACCTGAAGGATGAGATTTCAGTTTCTGTTGAATAGAAATGACACAGATAGACACACATCTTGTTTGTATCTGACATGCTCAGTCCCATATCGTCCTCTGTGGAGACTGCCAAGGAGTGTGTGAAGCAGCAATTGCAATGGTGACCATGTGTTGTATGGATGCCCAACACACTGGTCTGGAGTTCGGGCAACCAGATCTTTAGAGGAAAACCACAGAGAGTCTTTTACTCCTATCCAGCTAGGAAGAATTCAGGATGACAATCATATTTTTTTTTTTTTTTTTAGCACATCCACTTCTATATAATATTATCTAATATATAGTATTATGTGCATCAACATTAGGAACCATATCAGCTACTATGGTACTGGTTTTGTCATAAGTAATGGCAACCTTTTCATTTTTTCTCATAGCTTGAAACTTCTGCAAAAGTAGATTATTTCTCAATTTTGTAACAAATTATTTTTTTATGAGTTCATAAGAATTTGAAATAGGTATAATCATAAAACTGTCTAACTATAATGTAAAAAGCAGTAGTATAACATTGACTATGCATGCTATCTTTTTATATTCATTCATCAGATGAAAAGTAGTATGAAGTGCCTTAAAAGGAAATGAAACTATACTCAAGTCAGGCTGCATAGATCATTTGATTTTTGCCATGTTGATAACAGAAGACATTTTGATAATATATATATATATATATATATACATATACTTATTTTTATATATATATATATATATATATATATATATAAGTAGCATAAATCTCTGTTTTATTTCTATTTCTTAATTTCATCTGATACTTTTAGCTTCTGTAAATCAGTGGCCCGCCTGAAGTTAAGAAGTGTGTCAATTCATATCCGCTGAATCCTTTGACCTGAAAGCTTCCAAATGTTCTTTAAAAAAACAGCAAGAACAAAAAGGCAAGGAAAACTGATAGCAGATTTTCCAGAGCATTTTGACATTTCTAACAATTCTACTGCTACTCCTAATGTATTATAAGCAAGTGGAAAGGTAAGTCCCTCATAGTACTGTATACCTGGTATCCAATTAATTTTCCACTGTCAGGCTCATTAACGCAGTAGATATAGCCATTTGTTCTTTTTCTTTTTCTGCTGGTCTATTTAATTTCTTCAATCACTGCCCTACAAAGCATTATTAATATTTAATTTATTCACTCTGTAAGTCCCTCGAAAAAAAGATGTGGAAAAAAAAAAAAAGGAAGAGTCAATATCTGTGATTTTACTTGGCTTCTTAGTGCTGTCTTTCTCTTAGTGAAGCAATTTCAGGAATTTTAGGGGAGTGCACAAATTTTGTGTATTATCCCCACCTTTAATGTGAAGGGAAAATGCAACTTAAATTTGAATACAATGAAGTGGGAAACATTGTATATTTTAAGGTTTTAGTGGAAATAAAATGATCCAGATACCTTATAATCTTCATTGGTTTAAATCAATGTCACTTACTGTCGGCATCATTTTCATCCTGCCAAAACCAAAATAGATCTTTCACTATGTACAAGGAATGACATCCAAAGGCATAAAATTATTATTTCATAAGACACTGGATTTATATATATATATATATATATATATATGTATTTTAGTTTCTATTACTGATATGTTTTATATTTGCATTTTTGCATAGTAGGAATTTTCAATCATACTTTATAGGGTCATGTATTTAGTGGGGTGCCTTTGGGACTGCAATAAGCTACAGATTATAAAATTTGGAAGCACTGGAATCCTCTGTATATGATTGACATGAAAAGACTTGAGTTGCTTTATTTTAATAGTATTTTTAGAATACTAAGACTATACATTTTTAAACTGTCTTTTCTGCTACCCTGCAAGATACTCATGATTTGTTTTTGTTTTGCAGCAGAGCCATCTTTAGCTCTTAAAATAACTAATGCAAATGTAAGGAATACCAATAGTAGTCTACTTCCAGGGGAAAACAAAATAAAACAAAGGAAAAACAAACAAACAAAAAAATCTCCCTGGTGGAAGGTTCTTTTCTCATTATTTTTAAGTGGATAATTGTTTCCTTATCTGAATACCACAATTCTTTTTCCTTTTGTGATTCCCTTGCTTGTTTTTTTTTTTTTTTTTTTTTTTTTCTACAAACCGTTAATTAAAGAGAAACTTTGTTCACCTACTTATCCTCTGTAGGATACAGTGAGTCATTTGGTTAAATGTGTATTTTGTACAATATGAGTACTTAACTCCACTCACTTGTTTGGTGTGGGTGTAACACATGTTTGGACCTTGCGTAGGTCATTCTTGCACTCCATGGGGCACAATGTTGGTTTATCAAATGGAAGAAAGACAGTGTTTGTATGGGAAGCTCTCAGCTGCCTGTTTGCACCCACCATGCCCACTGCTGTGATAGCTACTAATTCAGTGGTATTCCTCCTCCATCACTTCTGTCAACCCCATGAGGTGGCTCTTTGTTTTAGCCTCATCTTCATTTAAAATGTTTTTCCACTCTGCCATTTATTTCTCAAATAGCACAGGGAACACTGAATGTAAAGAAAAATGTGCTGCTAATATGAATCTCTGCAGTGAAGAGTCGTAGATAGCTATGTTAAAATTTCAGTCTAGGTAAGCAAACCTGTTTTGTAGTATAGTTTGTCATCCTCTGAAATGTCAATAGAAGCAACTCTTGTGACAGAGAACCATTGCAGAGATCTTCTGAAAACCTAGTTGCTTCACCTGAGGGTCTTTCTGGATGTTGAGAAGACTTTTTTTTGTTCTTAATGTAGTATTTTTTTATACTGGCTTCATAGTTGGTGCTAAGCATTTGAAACTAAAACCCATGTATTTTCACACCTAGCCATCTGATACCTGTTCTGCAGGAGACCTCAAAGCTGGTTGTTCATGAAGCCTCTGGAGTATAATTCTGTGCAAATATCCCCCTTCTCTCTGTATTAGTAAATATGGTGGTTTCAAAAGTCCAGCACTGATTTAAAAGAAAAATAATGTTTTGTAGGTAACAAATCTATCTTAAAGAGTGTGTGACTAACAGACTTAGTGGGAAAACAATAACTTAAAGCCATTTATATTTTGCGCTTAATCATTTAGAGCTGATATTTCTGAAGCAGGCTGACACACTTTGAACTAACTTTCAGTTTACTTCTTTTAGTTCATATAATGAGTCTCTTCTGCTAAGAAAGACTCTACAAAATTAACGTAAATATCAGACCGTTTTAGTATTCACTGTGCAGTACCCCTAAACACCCTGTCTACATTCTTCAGTCTAAATTGGTCTCCTGGGATACATTTTTCTTTAGCAATCTTCTCAGACTTCAGTGGGACTCCTTGGTGTAGTAAGCATTACACCTGGGAGTAAACATTTCCAAAACACTGGTCTTGGATTAAAATGCTTACAAAGAAGTACAAACAGGAGAGAAGTACACAGGAGAGAAGGATGAGAGAAAGCATACCCTCCTTTTCAAATTATATTTTATTGATTTAGCTCAGTATACATTTATAAACATTAAATAGTAGTGTAAGAGATAAATATCCTAACAGAAAGCTATGTCTTGGAGTTTGCTGTTTTATTACTTAATGTAATTCACAGAGCAATGCCTTTTGGAATTTCAGCCCTATGTTTTACAACCCACCAAGTCACATTACAGAAAGATACCACCTTAACTCATTGTAGATTTCCCAATTGTTCACATTGTTGAAATAAAGAATCTGTTACTTTAATCTTACTTCACAATAATTTTAAACAGTTTTTGAAATATCTCCTACTGGCTTTCCTAGTCATTGCATGATGAAATGTAATAAATTTTATATTTCCTTTATGCTAGAAAGAAAATCACACTTTAGTCTATTTGTCAGGCAGTAACAGATACTGCTGCAATAAATTTGTGTGGGAAGACAGTATAGTGGAGAGAATGTGAACTTTGCTCACCACCACATATTCAGCTTCCTCTTTGGTGAAGTCTTTCCAAGCTAACCACAAATGTGTTGCAACTAAAACTGCTCTATTTACCACAAAAACTAAACAAGTGAGAACAACTATGCAGAGCCAAAGAGGAGAGAAGAATTAAAGTTTCAGTGGAGTCTTCAGAGAACAGCTGAATTAATCTCAGAAGTGCTTACGTGTTAAAGTTGAGAGAAAAAAAAAAAACAAAAAAAAAACAGACACTGGACTTCACTGTCAGACGGAGAACTTTCAGGTGTAAACAAAGCAAAACTTCAAACCACAGTGAAGAACTTAATGTCCAAGGACAAAAATGGTGAGAATGGATGCATGATGTCATTGCCAAGTAAGACAAGAGTATTGTACCACTGCAGAACTGTTAAAAAATACCCATTTGGAAAAAAGACTTGGAAGTTTTAAAATCTGACTTCATGTAAATCCACTGTCAGTTTGTAAATCAACAAGAAAATGATGGCAATGCTGCAAAGAGCTTTTGTCAGTGTGGGATGCAAGTTGAGCTCATGCAATTTTAAGTCCATGGCAAATTATGTAAAACAAAAAAAGAATCTACCTCAGAGTAGATACTCAGCAACCTTTCCATATTCAGTGCAATTTATTACCACTGCTGTTCAGTATGAAAAACTCGACTCATTATTGTATCCCAGTAAGCTGTAGCTTCATAAAAAGGCTATAAGTTCAAGGCACTCCTCTTTCAAATGTATAGCACCTCATTTTGTTTCAGGTATTGCCAAAGGACACAGTGAATTAGACCAGTCTGAATGTTGACTTAGGATGGTTGTGCAGCAAAAATTAGGGATTTTTTTTTTTTTTGCAATTGTTATGTAGCTTAACTAGAAAAAAGATGTTGAATAGAAGTATACAAGTTGTTTCATATACCAAAAGCCATATTGCTTTGAAATTTTGAAATCACCATCAAGTCTAAAAATAAGCACATTATTTATTCATAGAATTTACTTCATTAACACAATCTGTTGTCTTTTTTACAAAGATGAAAGACTATTTGTTCATCAAATGTGATCATAAAAGTAACTTTCAAATTCTCATCAATTGCTAGCGATTGTTCTCTAACGTCTACTATCACCATCTGACTGTAGCGTGATGAGGGGAAATACCAAGCATCTTTTAAGCGGTGATGGTTAAGTCATACAGGAGCGTAGGTCTTCTCTTGAGAGAAGCATATACCCTGGTACTATTGTGTATTACTTTGATCAACCTAAACTAGAGAAAACAATGACCTGCAGTCTTTCATCCAACTACTATTAAATTTACTTTCACCCTTTGCACACTCCTATCCCATTTTATGGAAGACAATGGTGGAGGAACACAAATACAAGATAAATCGATAATGACTCGATTTAGGATGAAATTAGGATGTTAGTCCTTCTTATTTGCATGAAAATCAATCAGGCATGCAAGACGTAACATTAATGAAACACGAGACGGTAAGTAACAGTGTCACTCTAATTTATTGTGCTTCCCTTTGTCCCCACTCTCTGATTTTATACTCTGTCAAGCAAAAAGAGCCAGTCAGAGTGGTCTTTGTCTGCAATGACTGCCTTGTGCTGTGGCACTAATGCAGTGTCAGAGATGATACTCTTCTGTATGATCATGGTTCAAACCCAAGTCAACCAACCATGTGCATATCAAAACCTATGCTATTCTCTGTTGCTTCATTAGCACAGAAAATACAGGGGTCTCTTCTTCATTGCTTTCTTACCGTAACAGCCTGTCATTTTGACATAATCTAAAGAAGATAGTGATTCAGGCATATGTAGTTTAAAACATACGCAGTTCAAAAAAGAAGTAAATCATTAAGAAAAATGTATTGAAAATGTATTTTTTTTCCTAATGATAATTTCACTGTAATATCTCTGGTCCTGGTAATCTGATTGTTTCTATCACCATGGATTTTTAAAGGAAAAAAGTTATAGCAGCTTGAATTTTAAAATAATCAATGGATGGAGTTATTTTGCAGTCTTAACATCAGCATCTTCTTTTTGACATACTGTTTAAGTATTCCTTAGCACCAGTTATCAAATGCTGATGGATTGCTTCGTACTTGCCCTGAGCAGTGTTTGTGCTGCCCTGTGTGGTTTGGAAGCATCTAGTGGACTGGTACAAATAAAAGAAAGCTAGCATAGTTGCATGTCTCCATCGAAAGGTCACTGAAAAGTCTTTTGTAATAAAAGAGGGAGAAATCAGATAGTTTAGAGGCACGGCCCATCAGCAGGAATGTGTTTTTTTATAACTTGTAGGGACTTTGCAAAGATGGCAGCACAGGATGGTTACGTTACTCTACTGGAACTGCTTTAAAGTGATCAATATATGAACACTGTTCCCTCTACTAATGCAAGGAAAATTCTTGCTATTAATAATAATAATAAAAAAAAAGATTTATGTGATGGCAGTGGTTTCAAATGATAGCTCTCAGGCAACCCTGTAGGAATAAAATGCTGCAGTGTTTGATGAGAAAGTTCAGTATTGATTCAGGCTGATAAAATATTTTTCTTTATCTTTTGAGAGGCCTTACTACATAGATGCTATGAATAAAAGTTTGGCATTTCTAACATGTTGAGAGTCCCAATATATACAATTCTTTTTTTGTTATGAAAACTCTGTTCTGTCTGTCTCATTTGCTGTTTGACAATGTATGTGAACAGAGAAACAGTGAAGTATAAATCTCTGTTTTTCTGAGTCTCAGGCTACTGAATAGGTATCATTGTATCCATGCCTCTTGAGAATAAACTGCTGCAAAAACTTACTGGAGCGTTTTTTTGGTGTGCAGCCTCCTACTGACAGCTGCAGAGAGAAATGTCTTCTGGCCTTCTTTATCCCTTCCTCTCGCTGTGTGCTTTTCCTATCAACTACCCCATAAATATTTTCATGTAGCTGGCACAGCTTAAATGTCCCACGCCTTGCTCAGGACCTCGTCAGAAATGAGATGCCTAATTGTAATCTGCTCTAAGAAAGAAGCAGCTTCAAGAAGTCTTGAAGAGAGCTGGAGGCCGGGTCTGAAAACCCAACTTTTTCCTTAATTTGAGAACCTCACAGTCCTGACAGTTCTCTGATTTCATTCATATGCCTAATGCTTCATAAGCAATTTGTATTTTTTCATTCTAGTGCTAAAACTCATTCTTTGTCTTCAACAGCTTGTATTTGTGTTTATCCCTGATCCACGCTATCATTTGCCTTGCTATCTAGAAAGTCTTCCTCAGAAGAGTGTCTTCATTCTGCACATCTCGGGCCTGGTCTCATTACTTGACATATCACTGATGTGCTAAAGTGCTTCTAATTTCCAGATTTGGCTTAAGAGTTCTGTGAGAGTTTTGTTGTCATTTCACCATGATAAGTGAAGCTCTCTGTGCTAGGCTTTAAAATTACACAGGGTGATACTTTTCAGATCAGAACAAATTCATTTTTCTTTTTGCTAAATTTGTACAGATAAAAGCTGCCTTTGTAAGGAGGGAAGAGAGGAACACATATTCGGTGTTCATTTTTATGCTTTTTTATTTGCCATTTAGGATATTTGTTTGGAGTATTTCAAAATAAAACTAAAACATTGTTTTCTTACTATAAGTAGGCTGGGTAGAATAGGTATATGAGGGATTATAGTTTCCAAATTAAGTGTATAAAAGGTGCTGACATCAGTGTGGTCTGGAATTGTGCATGACGTGTGCATTTTGGATTTGAATGCAGAACAAGTTAGCAAAAAAAGACCCTAAATGTATTGATATTTGAAAACAGTCTGTTTTACAGAGACTGTTTAAAAAAGGTCTGTTTTGTCTGTGACACGAAAGATTCGCAGAAAAATCAACAATTTTTTTTTTTTTTTTGTAGCACATCTATCACATTGCTAGGTAATATTAGTTTCATCGTAGAGGTCTTTAATGCTATGGAGCACTAGTAATTTATTTATTTTTTTAAATTATTATTATTAAAAGGAAAGAATAGACTTGCCTATGTTATACAATCTGGCTTTAAATTTCTCCTGCAATTAATGCCTAATCCAAAACACCAAAGCACATTATCAATTTTATACTTAACTGGAGCATTTTTTCAACAGGCCTATTCAACTACTTAAAATTAAGCACATGCTTAAGTGCATTGTTGAACCAGGGCCAGACATGTTATGACGAAGCAAAAAGCCACAGAAAACTTCTAACAGATAATATTTGTATTTCTCAGATTAAAACGTTCGTTTCGAGACAAGAAAGAGCTTAAATATCAGTTAGCTTCAGGCACAGGTGAAACAGGCAGCTGCTTAGGGCACGGCTGTTGAAAAATGCAGCCTGCTTGCCTTTCCTAGGATGGGGGGGATAAGACTGACTCTTCCAGCAGCATCTGCAGCTTGATCAGCAATTCCACACAGTGCTGTGAGTGGGAGGTCAGGCTGCCAGGGGATGTGGAAGCTGTCTGGGATGATGAGGACCGTGGTTCCTGATGCCCTCATACAGAGGGTGCTTACCAGACCTGGGAAAACAGAAAAAGGGGCAAAACAAGCAGCAAGAGCTCGCTCGCAGTCCAGTGTCCCCATCTGCTCAGAGAACGTCTTTTTCTCTTTTCCAAGAGAAAGACAAAAACTAACTCTTCCATTTAACACTTCTCCCTGATTTTTTTTTTTTTTTTGCTCACGTGCTAAATTTTGCCTGGCTAACAATCTATGGCCTTTGAAGTAGGTGCTGTTTCATTATTGGTTTTGCTGCTATGAGTTGGGTGGGTTAAAATCACTGCTGTTAGGCCAGAGCCTTGCAGGTGGTTTGAGAAAATCAGTTGTTGAAGATGGCCAGAAATTTCAAGGAGAGGAGATGTTTGGGGTCAGGAAGAAATATGGGCTGGATGATCTGCGTGAAGTGCTTATTGATGCAGGGAAGGTGGGATATCAGACAACAGCAATGCACATTGTGTGGTGGTTGAGGCTGCTTGAGATCAAGTCTATATGGTTGAGATCAAGTCTATTGACTGCCATGAATCACAGAATCACAGAATCATTAAGGTTGGAAAAGACCTCCAAGATCATCTGATCCAACCATCACCCTATTACCCATGCCACCCACTAAACCATGTGCTTAAGCACCAAATCATGAAAAATCCAGCAAACTGTTGGCTGATGTGTGTAGCATGTTCACAGTGACTCTGGTAGAAATGAGAGCAACATCACGTTGAATAGGCATCACACTATCCAGCTCACTGTGCAGTGACACCGAGATTTCCTTTGCTGCCCCCATCTCACGGTGTATTCTGTTACCTGCAGCTGCGTTGGCTGCAGAGCCCAGCACCAGGTGTGTGCAGTACGAAGTCACCACACTGTGTCTGACAGATTGCACTGGCAGTCGTGGACACATCCACTCACAGAACACAAGTCCTGGGGAGGATGCACAGCTCACAACAGCTGCGCACGCAGAGACGTAAAGGCTTCCCAGATAATACTGCTATTGTTATAAAGTTTGTTATACTCAGAGAGAAATCCTCCATCTGGTAGATTTCTAGTGTAGAATATGTTTCTATACACCAGAGATCAAGTATCCTGCTAAGGAGGGAAGCTGTGTGGTTTGAGCCACACCATTGAGCTGTCAGATCTTCCACACGCAGGGCTTGCTGCAGCTCCTATGACCCTCAGAGGGTGCCTGGTGAGAGGTGAGAGGTGCTCTTGCTGTAAATCATCCAGCCAAGCTTTCGATGGCAGCAACTCGTAGGGTAAAATGTTGATCGGTGTGCAGTGCTGACAGCGTGTGAATGCTGCCAGGTACACCCCTGAGCAGGTGCTGGTTAGAAGGAGTGTGGATCACCACGTGAAACCTGGAGGTCATGTTGAACACACTCTAGTAATAGGGCAGGCTGGGTCAAAGACGACTATTCCTACATGAACAGATGACAGTTGCATTGCTCCTTTTCCTTCAGGTGACCTGGTGTATCTCCTTTTCATTCCGAAAATGAGCAAAGCACCTATATTGGGTACCAGTGGTCCCACAGGAACCTCCTTGTTTCAGAACTAAGTAGGTGTTGAAGTGCTTTGTAACATCAAGGAGCCCCAGCGAGGAGAGAGAAGAGGCCTTGTGTTGTACACACTGCAGCTGCTATGGAAACTACGAGGACACGCACCAAAATAGGAGGTGGGGAGGAGAAAAAAAGGCATGCAATTTTATTCTTAATATATAAATCGTAAGTTTGATTAGTGACCTTACCTTCTGTGTTTATTAAAATAACACGGAAGGCAAATGTAATTGTTTTGAAAATGCTAGAATATTCCTGTGTTATGTTGCATGCCTTATTCATGAGGTAAAGATGCTTATACCTACAATTATCTACTGAAAACAGTTGACCTCATGCTCATGCATCCTAAGCTATTTTGCAGATTGTTGCAGTTCCCTTTCAGTACAGCGTATGATGTCTAATGACTTGTTAACTTTTCACTTCTTGGACCTTGTTTAGCTGTAAAACCACAGTCCTGTTAATTACAAAGAATCTGGATCTGTGTTTTCTTTACTTTGCCTTGTAGGGGAAAAAAATGTTAGGGAGGGGAGTTTGTGTTTGGTTTGTTGGTTTTTTTTTTTCTTTTTCTTTTTTCTTTCATATAAAATGTTAGTGACCTATGGCAATTTCCAAAGTATTTCAGTATGTTCTCTGATGTTTAAATTGAACTTTACATCATTTGTTATAGTGACACCTGCTGCCCTTGTAACAGTTAAGTGTATGTCAGTACATAGAACCCACTTTTCATAAATTTATAACTTCACTGTAAAAGTTGTATTCTGTGCTGAAACTTGGCATGCAGGCTTTTTGACTAGGAACAAATTATTCTTTTAAAAATGTGGTGGGGAAAAGTTGGTCATTCATAAGAGCTTACCATGCAATAAAAGCAAGCAGATTTTACTGACATATTTATCTGTTTATGCTTCCGTAACTTGGAGTATGGGCAGAATGAAATAATGGATTTCTTCACTTTTTACATCTCTAAATCCAGATTCAAGCTGCTGCTTAGGTCACTGATGTAAGTGGATCTGATTTTCTTTTCCTAAACCTCCTGAATATTTCCCTCTGGCACGGAAGCTCACCGGACTGTGTGATTAAAGAGTGCACAGCCATTTTCAAGCAAGGAGCCCAGCTGGTTTTCAGCCAGATAACAGGCATTGCTGGAAAAAATCTTGTAAAATTCTTTTAAATCTGTCCCAGTTTCTAGGTCTTTTAGATCTATACTGCTTGAGGAGACAGCAGCAGGTGCTCTAGGTGCCACTGGGTTGGTTTTGCTGTGGCTATTTCGTGCAGCGCAGAAAACAGGAGGTGGATGTTATCCATGAAGGGAACATACTCATGTGAGCAGCCTGCTCAAGACTGCTCCTGCAGTCTCCACTTGGGCCAGCAAAGGATCAGTTGTGGGTAAATTCAGGAGCAAAACAGCTCAGATTGATTCTCAAGATTACCAGATCTGCGCCTCCATTCCTCACAGGAGTTGAGGTTCAGCAGAACACTCTCTTTGTAGTGTGCTGCGGGTACAGGCAAACCAAGCAAGATGTCTGTCTGCAAGTGCTCTGTCCTCTTCCTTGCTGAGATCTGTTCTTGTAACCTTTCCCAAAATATCACCATCACTGGTGGCTTTTGAAGCAGTCAGCCACTGAAATTGCTGTAATGCTCCTGTCAACGTTTAGCAAGCTAAACTAATGCTGTATTGAAACAGAAGGATATTTTGTGTCTAATTGGAAGTGCTTGTAGGATTTTTTATTTTTGCATTCTTTGCTTGTTATTTGAAGGAAAAGAAAAAACAACAATTTCTCACATAGAATATTTCCTGGTTTCATAAAACAAGCACATTACTGATACATATATTTGTTTTATGTAACATTATCATTTTCTTACATTGTCTGAATTTTTCAGCATGTTTACTGTAAATGTTATAACCATCTCAAGCATCTGTTTTGCGGAAATCCCATGCAAACCATTGTGGTGATACTTATCATCTTTGTAGTTATCTTCAACTATGAATAATAGTATAAATAAAAATTCTATGTGTTTTTTGTTTGTGTAGCCATGAGAATGCAGGAAATTTTTCCAAAGCCGCTTTGTCATAGTTTATGTAGTTCCTGCCAGGAACCAGAATCTGAAAAACTTTTAACACAATAAAATGCATGGAGGTCAATATTCAACCTAGAGTGTTGTATCGGTGTGTACAAATAAAGGCAGGCTGAACTTACATGATTAAGTTAGCAGGGTTAAGGTACAACAAAGTAGATTGTACACCTGAAAGGAACTGTTTTTATCTAGTGGATTACATCTCTTGCCTTTACATTTAATTGATTCACCTTAAATTTCCCTCGTGTCTGTCAGCAGGTTACGCTGAATTCATAACGACGCTATGTGGATTTTATGAGTAACCGTGGCAGCAAGGGGAGGCCTTTGAGAACTTAGTGAGATGTATTCTATCCCGCGAAGGAGACTGGCATTCAAGGTTATGAGCTGTAAAAGAGATTCGGATAGCATTATTGCAGATGCACGCCCGCTTGTACTCTCACTGGGTCTTGGGAGCTGAGAGGTGCTTCACTCGACAAGCGCACGGGTTGAAGATCACCTGCTCCTCCCTCTGGTTGACCAAAATTCCCTGGAGTTTGGCTGCCAAGGGCTGCTGCAGTCACAGGGCACTGGGAAGCCTTCTTGGGGACTGCAGGTGACCGCAGATCTCTAGAGGACATCTTACCTCTGCTTCTTGTCCTTGAATGTCAATGACATGCTATCGACGTGCAGCTTCATCTTCATTCATGGCAATTCAGTAACTAGCAACAGCACCGGCTTTGGGGACTGTTTATTCACAGTCTAGACATTTTATACGAGTTTAGGGCCCCCTTCTGTGTTTTATAAGGGAGGCAAACACAGCCTTTTTGGTCTGGTGGTGGCATGACGGGTGCGTTAGCTGTGTGCTGTTCTGCCTAAACAATCTCCAAAATAAGCAGTCTGCTGGCGTTTTATCTGAAACTATGGCTTAGCAAATATGGCACACGTATAGCAGCCACCACCTGTGGGAAGGAGTGGTGCCCATGACACACAGCCACGCGTGTGTCACTCAGTAAGTCAGCATCGCAAGGTGTAATTCACAAAACATCAGCTATCAGACAAAAGCATAGAATGGTTTTCTTACAGTCTTTAAAAAGATTAAGTACTGCTTTTTGTTCTTTGGTCTGAATTTTTGAAAGGGACAATAGTCCAGAAAAAGAGGGAATATGTTAAAATGTCTCATATCATGATCCATATTAAATATGATTGTTGTAAAAATAAATACAGATGGAAGTGAAGCTATTCCATCCAGCCTTCTTTGCAGTGAGACTTGCAGAAAGTTTGTCACAGTCGTTTCTGAGACAAAAGCCGGTAGCCTCGAAAAAAAATAAAATACCTTAGCTAACAGTGGGTCCATCCTGAAGTGAGCTGACTGTGCAAATCCCAACCAAAGAGAGTATGTAAACACAAATTTAACCTTCACATCGACTGCTATGGTAAGCGAGTTATTGGAGCAGGACCAAGTATGCAACATTTAGTAAGAAAAACCCCACCAATCTATTTAATGCCTGCTTTAACAAAATATCTGGGTCAGTTTCCTTCCTTTGCCTTCCCTCTGCTCATCAGCCCCGTGGGCATGTACTTTTTAGGGTGACCCCACAGGCTCTGAACTGTGAGACCCGGAGGGCACTGTGTGACAGTGGGTCCCTTGCTGAGAATGGATGTTGTGCTGTATTATCTGCAATAGCCACAGTTGGCAGTCTTCTTAATTACCCATGGTTTAAAGATGCTGAAGTGCACAGGTAGATTTTGCATTTCTTTCTGGAACTGAGCATTTGAAATGATACTCATTAAAGTCAAATCTATGAAATATTAAGAAGCACCAGTACAGATTTTTTAAAATATTTTAACTTTACTTTTTTTTTTTTTTTTGAATAATTAATACCTAAGCAGCCTAAACTTAACGAATATCATTTCCTTCAGTATTGAACAATTTCTTGCACCAAACATTGCTAGGCAGTCAATAATTCAGTGCGACAGTGTTTATACAGTAAAAATCAGTGTAAAATACATATGCAAAATTGCAAACTGAACTAAATTTCTGTTTATATTAAATATGTAAACAACAGATAGAGTTGTTTGAGTTATATTTTGTGTGTATAACACATACAATGCCTGCCCCAGCTCTTATGTGTACATAGGCTACACATAAATATTTCCCATTAATGTGTTCGGTTGGTAATGCTTTTTAGGAAATCAAGTGTCCATGACCAAGGACTACGTATAAAGCGTGTTGTTGAGAAATTTCTGTGACAATAGTAATGGAGCATGTTCCCCATTACAGATAAGAACACTTAATATTTATATAGTGCTTTCCATTTTAAAAGCATTTTAGAAACATCAGTTAGTGCAAGCCTATTAAGAGAAAAATAATCTGAGACACAGATTCCTACGAGTGAGAGAGACCTTGGAAGGCAGTAATGCCAAATGAGACTTAAAAGTAGTAACTGACAGCAAATTGCGCATGAATTTAGAATGCCGATTTGACAGCAATAAAGACCAGTTCAATTTTATTCTGAATAAGCAGAGGTCTCCTGTCACTCAGGATCCAGAGGTCTCGTTAGCAGAAAGATATTGACAGCTGGTGAGATGGGGAGAAGAACAGCACACTTGGGAAAGGTATTTGGAGATGGGATTTATAGGGAATGTTTTTAGGTTAAATATGTGCTGGATGGTTAGAGGACAACAAAGGAAACTTCTGATAATACTTGAAGAGTATCAACACAAAGCAGAGAATTTAATATGAGAAATGGGATTAAGAAAGATGGGTTGAAATGAAAAAAGAGCTTTTGAACAATATATTAAGAATTTGTCAGTCTTATCTGTTAGCTTGTGAAATAACATTCCCAGAGAGAGATGAAGCTGCTTCTCTTGCTTCATTTAGAACTGGGATGCAAAAATACGAGTAATGTGGATGAGTTCTTCTGTCGCAGGAAATAGATTCATCTGTCTGTTTGTTTGTGCTCACTGTCCTTTGTAAGGAACCACGGGTAAATAAATACCATGCATCTAATACTGTGTTCTGGAAAATCAGTGTAGACAGAGAAATGAATTAGCCTGGACATGCAAGAGAGTTGGTACAAGGACCAGATCTGTGTACAGTAATAGATGCAAAAACTAAAGTCTCTAGCAAAATCCTCCTTTATTTGTCAGGGGTTTTCTGGCTCCTTGTCATGCACCATGTTTTCTTAGGAATAGCTTACATGGATAAAAGGTGTGTTCTCCATTAGTGTTACCTCAAATTCTTTGCCCATGCTTCTTCCAATTACACTTTATTATTTTGAGCTGAGCTGAGCTGAACGTTGTGATAAGTTGAGATTTTGTTAAGGGTAGCAAGGCAACTAGTTCAAATGATGCTCATTTTTCTGAGTAGTATCCACATCTTCATTAGGAAGTAGTTTCTGCTGAAGTGAGTTAATGTAATTTAAAAACTCATCGTTGGTCTGTACAGTATTATAGTTCATATGCAGAAAGTATGAATATGTGCCTCCCCTAGTGTCTGATCCCACAGCTCTCAAGCAATGTTCATATGGAATGGACCAATTGTGAGCAAAGGACACAGTTTTCTGAAGCACTGAAAGCACTGGAGAACTTAAGTCTCATAGTTTAGGCTCATAGGAACCAAAGCTCTTCTACCTTTTAGTGAATCTGAAAGCATAGATAGGTGGTGTAGATAGGCTGATTTCGTAAGCATAACACGTGAACTGCTTTGTAAACCTACTTGAGATGTAGAGTAGGAAAGAACATAGGGACTTTCAGTAGAGCTTCTCCCTCCATCCTGGGCAGGTGGGAGCTTCAACTGGCTGAGCTATAATAAAGAGTAATACTGGCTCCCTCTTAGCAGCAGCACATAGACGAGTAGAGCTGTGGCATTTTTTCAGTTTGAAATGTAGCTTTCCATATCATGTATGCATCCTTTGTAAGATCAGTACAGCTAACTGTATATTATAAAAAGTCTGCTCTTATATTTTAGTTTGAGCAAATCTGAGTTTTTAGTCTATAAAGGGGTGTGTAAGTCTGCACAGCACTGGTAGCTGGCCAAAGATGGGAAGAGTGTTGTAGTCCTTATGTTCAGATCTCTGCGTGATTATTTTAAGCAGCTGGTCAGGTCTATATGGCTGGCATGCAGTGGAACAACCTTCCTTTTTCCCCTACAAGATCTTATAGAACTACGGTACTTTGGGATGTGTATCTGTTCACTCCATTTTGTTATTTTTATTTTATTTTATTTTATTTTATTTTATTTTATTTTATTTTATTTTATTTTATTTTATTTTATTTTATTTTATTTTATTTTATTTTATTTTATTTTATTTTATTTTATTTTATTTTATTTTATTTTATTTTATTTTTCCCCAATTCCTTTTATCTTCTCAAATTGTCATTTAAATCCATTGTACTCCCTGTTTGCCTGGACTGAATAGAAGTGTGTTTTCTGTGTGTTAGGGGGAGTTTCACCTTTTTTTAAATCTCACTGCAGTTTCCTGGTATCAGGAGCATTGCTCCCAGTAGAATTATGGTAGCCAGATTAAGACCAGCAATATGAGGTTCCTTGCAAAGTCCTTTCATGCTTTCTCAATGTGCAAGATGCTAGTGTGCAGAATTACAGAAAAAAAAAAAAAGCCAGTGAGGACTCAGGCAGCTTGAAGCAAATGCCCTCAGACATATTCTGTTCTGGTCTGCTCCAGAATGGGTCTTGTTTCACACCCTTCCCCAGCCATGGGGTAAGGACATTGCTTGGTGAGATACCCAGAGGAAGAACCTTGTCAGAATTCACAAGGGATGCCATTTTGCAATTGTAGTCTGGTGTTGCCTAAATTTCTCCCGGAGACTTAGCTGGAAAGCTACCAAAGAGTCTTTCCTTTCTGAAACTCCTTCTATGAAATTGTGGATGGTAGCAACAAGAAATTCAGTAAATTCATCTATTTAAATCTCACTTCTGCCAAGAGGACTGAAAGTTTGTGCCTAGTCTCTTTCCAGCAATTTTAACAGTGCCCATTCAGATTTACCAGCAAGAAGATGTAGAGTGGAAAAGAGTAATAAATACAAAGTGCTGTTTGTCCTGCTGCATACGCATTATACTATCTATACACATCCCCTAAACTGATTTATTACCTTCACATTTTGCTGTCTACATTCAACTTACGTCCTTATCTTCTGAATTAGTGGCTTTCTTTCAGCCCAAAATGTTATTTCTTCTCTAATGCATGTGACTCAATGCACAAGAAAATAAATTATAGTTTTTACATAACAGTGAATTCTTTACAACAATTTCATGGAATCATAGAATCATAGAATATCCTGAGTTGGAAGGGACCCTTAAGGATCATCAAGTCCAACTCCTGACACCGCACAGGTCCACCCAAAAGTTCAAACCATGTGACTAAGTGCACAGTCCAATCTCTTCTTAAATTCAGTTAGGAATTTGGTAATTCCTAACAGACTCTCTAGCAGTTTTCTTTCACTTAATCCTAAAATCCACTACAAATACTTTTAGTTACCTAGAAAAAATATGCTGTATGGTTGATTTTCAAATTATTCCAGTTTAAGTCTTCAGGGTCAAAAGTTAAATTTTCAAAACTTTTAATGCTTTTTCTAATACTCCTAAAAAAATGCTTTGTCTTATTACTTGGCTAATTTCCTTGAAACACTGAGCTGTAGAAGGAGGTTTTGTTTAAACAGCTCCAGACCATGCAAGTATTGTGTTAATGTGGATGATTTTAGGAGGAGTAAGCTGTGTTCCAGTAAAAATACAGCAATAAAATTTGCAACCTACGATTCTTCTTTGATCATTTAGATTCTTTGGGATTTGATTCCCAGCATTGCAAATTGGGTCAGTAATTGATAGTTCATTGTACTGCTGTATAATTCATGTTTTTTTGCAAAACCACAGCAAAAGCATGACTGCCTCCTGGCTAGGGTGAAAGGATCGATTAGGCAACTGGAACTTTGGATCACTGAACTGCTTCTTCATGCTGGGCTCTTACAGACTTGGCAGAGTCCAAAGGCAGAGGAGTTTGTAATCCTGGCTCAGCTGTTTGTGCATCAACAGTATGCGACTGTAGCATAGAGAACAGTATCAAGGGGGAGGACTAACAAAAGAGGTATGTGGGCCAAAAGTAGAAGTAGGGAAGGAGGATTCTGCGTTCCTAAGGGTTCTTATAAAATCAGTCAGGCAGTTTTTTCATGCTGGGTGCTGGAAAATTAGTGCTATTGCAGACTGACAGCGTTGGATTTCAACTGTACGTGGAGAGCAGAACACCTTAGTCCTTGGACCTGTGATGAAGAACCATAAATCTCTGGATGTGATACCTGCATCTCGCTGCCTGAGATGTTTGTAATCATCCAAGTGCTGTGTAGAAAATGTATGTAGGGAAGGGAAAATGGTGGTATTGTCTGTGAATCAGAGAGCCTAATTATTCTGTGATATGCGTCTCTAAAAATCAAGCCATAGGAAATGTAACTAGCATGGTATCTTTGCAGGAAATTAATGCCAACCAATCCAACTGAGTTTAAAATGTGATCTGTCTTCATTTCAATGATAATACCCTTAATCAAAAGCCTGCATTTCTTACAATGTCATCAGTGTGATGAGACACTATTTAGTAGTCTAAGGAAATAATTATGTCTTTAGAATGAGTTTTTCATATGGGAAATCTGCCACAGTCACATTAAAGTATTATTCTGGAGAGCTGTAAACCAAGAAATAGTTTATGGCTCAAATCAAATCTGGTAAACCCCAACCTGGAATTACTCACCATTAGCTGTGTTAGCAGATGTCATTTTCCAAAATCAATTTTGTCATTCTGGATTATTTTCTGTGCACTATTATGTCGCTAGTGTTTATCTTGACAGAATCCAAGATACAGTCCTCTCTGTTCTAAAATTAACCATTTGAGATTAAAAATAGCATGTAAGAATGAATTGGCATGGTAAACACATGCAAAGTTGTTTGTTTTTTTTTTTTTTTAATGTGTTGTTTGTTGAGGTAACTGTTGTTCTGTTGGAAATTTTCATTAACTTTAAAGCCATGGCTGTCCAGGCTGGAGGGCTTGCTCCAATTAGTATTTCTAAAATACTACTTTAATGTATGAATATGTAGAGAAAGGTATGTTGGATTGCTTGGTTTTATTAGCTTCTTCTAGTAAGTTCCCGTCAGCACAGGAGTTCAAGCCTAAGTGATTAATGTACTGAAATGATTAGCTTGAAGTGAAAGGTTGTTTCAGATAGGGCTTTTTATTCACCTCTCAGTAAGCAGTTTAATAATTACCTCTAGACTCTGTTTAGTGTATTCACCCAGAAATACAAGTTCAACTATACAATAGAAACTGAAAAGGCTGAGGAGACTGTCCTGTCACAGCAACAAATAGCACGACTCATCTCTTATTCTTTGACTATACTCATCAAAAAAAAAACAATTTAAGTTTAAGCTTACTATCTCACTTCTTTGTCTGGCAAACATATACAATCAACATGAGTCTTGCCTTCATGTGTTAGACAACTCTCACTATACAGAGATATATCTGATATATTTTAAAGGGAAACATTAATGGCATTGTTCTACAACAGGGAGGACACTTTTAAAAGCTCAGATACAAAGGAGATTATTATGTGCACATCATATTTTGAAAATACCTGTAAACATAGATTTCACTAGGAATGTGGAGTTGCTGTTCCATTCTTCCACGTGGCCTTCAAATCTGTCGGACCGAGATACACACCTGTGTTGTGCAAGGCACAAGGTTGAAAGGCTGCTGCTGGGTATGGTAACAACTTGAGTGCTGCACAAGATGCACACGCTTCATGAAATGGTCAAACGACAAGTGCTTTATTTGGCCTTTCTCTGCAGAACAGGACCGTGTCCGGCCCAGGTGCTGTATGTTATGATATTCATAAAAGCTAGATGTAAGATTTATACTCAGTAGTGCCACGTACCATTCTATTTTGTAAGCCTCTTTTAACATCGCTTAGCAGGCATTAGGGATTTAAATTTGAGTGAGATCCAACAACCTTTCTGACAATGTATGTGGTTTATTCTCTAAACCAGTCCTTTGTAAGGAAGAGCAGAGTACCACTTATGACAGGAACATTGCACAACAAATTTCAGGAAAGACAGTAAAGTATGTGAGCCATTTCATGTGTCACAAATAGGAAAAATGATGTATGTGGGCGAGTACAATTAAGTAACTGGTTTATGAACCCAGAGTCCTCATTTCCCAACTTTTCTTAAAATTAATGCGGACGTGTATTTAATATGTATATTGGACTTCCTTGAAAAACATAGCCAAAAAACTCCCTACTGGTTACATATATAAATAGATCTATACACCATAGGTTAATCCAAGAAAGCATCAGCAAGAACATATCTTGATGAAATTTGGTCAGTAGCCTCCCATTTCAGAGACTGTGAGATGGTCAGGCTTTAGAATACACTCCTTGTGCTACAGAGCCGCCTGATCAGCTCTCATGTGGGGGAAAAGTTCAGGGGGCTGTGAATCACAGTTATTTCCTTGGGGTTCTCGCAGGATGTAGGGTATTGCAGGATGTAGTGACTGTTGGAGCCCAGAGATGGCAAGGGTGGCTGGGCAGTTTCTTAGAAAACTGGCTTCTAGACGTGTTGGAATAGTCTTTCCAAATCCTCCATTTAAGATTGTTTTATTTTTCTTTGAATGGTACATATGAAATTAAGCCTTGCAAAATATGCATTATCGCAGCATGCATTACTTACCATTATGTTTTTTTGTAATAGTATCTGTCTTACCAATACTCGTCGGTATGATTTTTCACAGTAATATTTTCAACAAACCTCTGAACAGATCTTTGGCTTAGAGTTGTCATACTCCTTGCTGGATGCATTCATTCCCAGGGCTGGATTTTGTGGGGTGTTTTTTTGGTTTTTTGTTTGGTTTGGTTTGCTTTTTTGTGTGTGTGTGTGTATGTATTTTTTGTTGTTTGTTTTGTGTTGTTTTTTTTTTTTTGGTTGGTTGGTTGGTGTGTTTGGTTTGGGTTTGGTTGGTTTGCTGGTTGTTTTTTGCTTGTTTGTTTTTTTGTTTGTTTGTTTTTGGTTGGTTGGTTGTTTTTTTTATGCTTGTTGTTTTCAGAATATCCTCTTAATTTCCTATAACTCAAAGAATCACCACTAATGCATTAACTCAGCAAACTCTTCAGTGATTCTGGGACTTGCTTCTCTGTTAAGGGAGTTCACATTTTCAAAGGGTAGCAATACATCATCCACTGGAGGTTGTGCAATACATCATCCACTGGAGGTTGTGCTAGAATGTGGTGTACATAACCTTTAAAACCCGTTCCTGCCCCCAAAAGCTGCCTGTTCTGTAGCTGGCCTTGGTCCAGCTTCTCCTGAATTGGACCCACACTGGGCTTATGCCAGCCAGCTACTGTGTTCCTGTTCCCGTCAGAGGCAGTGCTTGGGTTTTGCCATTTGGACTGCTGGAAGATGGGGGTGGAAGCAATAAACGAAATGCATGGAGTGGCATGGTGGGAAAATAGGTGTTTTTGGCACTCATTTGGGACAAACTGTATAAGCCACTGTGGCTGAGACACACATGTGCAATGTGGCTATTGTAAACCCATGCCAATAACAACTCATTTTACTACATAGCATGACGTCTGCTCACCTCTCTCCAGCAGCCACCTTCAGACTGCCAATGGCAGCCTCTCTATAAACATGGTTTTTGTCCAAACTTGCATTGCTCTGAGTGGTCCTCAAGAGACCCACGCATTTCTTTCCCTCACCCAGGTTTGCAACACTTCAGTTTTCACTCTTTGTCCATATTAACATGGAAGTAGAGACAGGTGTGATATTGGTATGGTATTAATGGAGGCAAAAGCTAACAGAACCTCTGGATCAGCCAAACGCAGTGTTGTGGTGACCCAGAGCATCCCAGGTAGTGTCTGCCAGTGGGGTGGAAGAGTGGTAGGGTGGAAGGAGTGCTTCTGTTCCTCTGTGGCTGCTATTACCTTCCCCAGATTATGGGATGGAAAGAGTGGGGAGCCCCACAGGCCATTCCCACAATGATGCCATACTGGACAAGATAATTTTCCTTTCTCTTTTATTTTTGTTTTCTTCATGAGATTCTTCTTGAGATATTTTAACAGCACAATGGTGCATCAGTTTCAAGCCTTTTTGAGGTCAGTCAACTCCAGTGAGGCAGGGCAGTATCTCTGAGGGAATTTGAAACACCTGATTTTTTATTTTTTATATTTCACTTTAAAGAGAATTGTCTTCAGTTTCGTTATTCCCTTTATTGATTTAATTCTAGCTCTTCGCCTTGTATTGATCTGGACAGGTCATCAGAGACAGTTTCACTAGAGTTTTTGTCTTTTCAGCCAACAATAAAAGAAAAAAAAATCACACCTTTGAATTAAGCATAATCTATAGGAAGTGATTTTTAGGAATGGCTAGTTTTATCACACTTTGTTGTCTACTTTGTGATTGCTGACACTTAATAAACACACAGAAGTACTGTGGATGAATGACTCAACATAAGAAAGTAGTAAATTTCCATCCTCTTCCCCCACCCCCTATTTTGATCCAAACTTCAAAAGTCTTGTCCTGAGTGTTCATGTTAGTACATTTTTCATCCCACTCTGTAAAAAGGAGGTGGCTTTTTTTTTTCTCCCTCTCACATTTCTAAAAGCAGTAATGCAGAAGTCTCACAAGAGATATTTTCTGTCATGATTTTCTGCTGTGTTTTTAGGGACTTAAGATCCACGTAGTTTTGATATACCTCCAGTCCAAATCCAAGCCTTCTGAATCTTCCTTCTTATTTTGGCAATACCAGGAACTGATCTAGGATGCTTACAACAAACGAAATAGCAACTTAAAATAAAAATTCTATCTGGAAGCATGAATATTTCTCTCTGCCTTGGTTTTGCAGCAGCTGTAGGGATCAAATAAGAGTTTTATTCTTTGTATCCTGTCTACCAACTCTTTCTTCTGTCTGTTAGTTCACTTCCTGTTATGAAGAGGGAATCAGATAAATGTGCCTGTGCATTAATTAAGCTGTTGTGAAAGAAAGAACAGAAGTATTTTAAGTCTGGAACCATTTCTGTAGGTCTAGGCATCTTAGAGCAGCAAATGATATTATGCCCATCAGTTGCGTTACATTTACTGCATTCTGCCCCTTGTGTCCGGGGGCATCTGTGTTTTGATTTATTCCCTAAACAGTCTCCCCAGCTGTAAATTAACACATTGCTTTGTTGTTGTAGTTTTGCCTAACAGAGTAAAGTTTTAAAGGAAAAATGCAGCAATCTTCACTAGCCAAAGTCATTAATGCTAGCTCCATCAGTCTCAGTTGTTCTTCATATAGCATGCTGATTTATTTATAGTTTGGCACACCTCCTCCTTGCCAGAGGCAAGCAGATGCAACATAAATAGTACAGCACTTTAACGCTCATAAAGCCGGAACCGGCATTTCCTTCTGCTGTCATGCCTGCTGAGGTCACATATCTCCACCAGATCTACATCACATTTTCTAGGTCCTTTTTGTTGTCCCATGCTATACTCTTCACAAAGTTCAGCATGCTTTGCCCCACAGTAAGTGAGAAAACCTTACTCCCTTAGCATCAAATTAAACTACAAGTCAAAGTGTAATATCTTTTCCAGAGGTGTTGACTTCATGGATCATTATTGTTGCTGTCTGCTCACTGGCTGCTCTGCAAGCAGTTCAGCTCCAATTCAGGTTCTCCACTGACTGGTGGTTGCTGTTTTATGGAATATTTGAGACAAACAGGTAGAGTAATAATCATCTGCCGCCTGGTGCATCCAGTCATCGTTAGTGATGATTTTCATTGTCACAGGGAGCTTCAGCTGAGGGGCTAAAGACTGCGCTGATGTTCAGGCCCAGTGGCTCTTGGCTGTTCATGAAGGGTCTCTCGGCAAAGTGGAACATTAGATGGAGTGCATCTCATGAATCGTATTGTCAGTGCTACTGTCCCTGCCATACTCAAGTTGTTCATACAAATAGGATGTAGACTGCACCCTTTTCTGATGTTTTTCGTAATCACAAAGCTTGTGGAGCTTGGAAGTGTGTATGTGAAGAGCACTTCACTTCAAGTAAGCCCTAGTGTTGCAGACTAATGTAGGAAGGTCTTTAGGCAGAATATGCTCTGCTGATAAATGGCATTATTCAGACTAAACCTAATGACTCCTCATTATTTTTTATTATTTCATTGTTTCCTCCACAATGGAGCATTTCTCCAGCCTAGAAAAACAGAAACAATTGATAAAATTTAAATGAACACTCTTCACAGACCTCTGAAATTTCTAGCACTCCCTGCCAAGGGCCTCAAGGCTGTTGTCATATTTTTTCACTAGTAATATCCAAAAGTTCAAGATGGGTCCCTTCCTGAAGAATTTCAGTGACATGACATAATTTTATTGGTGTGTTATATACTGTTTTAGCATTCTGCAGCTAAATGGCCTGTTTCCTCGGTCTCATTGCATTCTGAACAGAAAATGGCTTGCAGTCCTTTCCTTTGTGAATAGAAAAGGCGTAAACCCTAAAGAATTACATTAAGCTTGAAACTTGACAGTTTGACAGTACCAAGCCCTCACCATAATTGCTTTCATCAGTTCCCACCAGATTTAGAATGAGCTTTTATTACTGTTGTCTGAATATCTTATTACAATTACCAATACTGAATATGAAAAGGTAGAATAGATTCTTCTTCATACAGCGTCTGGTGGAAAGCTGTTTGATAAATCATTTTACAAGTTCATGTTGGTTATTAAACAGGCTTCCCAGTTTGCTGCTTTGTTCCAAATACCCATCTTGTATCACGATTTTTTGCAAGGACCAGTATCAATTATTTTAATATTTCATTGATGTTTCTTTAAAATGTTCTCATAGTTTAAAAATGTGAATGAAATCAATTTGTCATCATCTGTTAATTCCTCTATTGATTCTATTGTATGCTCTACGTTCAGACATTTTCATGAATGCTACATACCTGGCAGAACAAAGCAGAAGCGGTTACGTACAAAGTGAACACACAAACAGCACCATTGAAAACTAACCAATGAGCAAGGTGTGCTTGGGGGTTTGTGTCAAAACCAAAAGGCACACACAAGGACTCTCTTGGTTGGTTGGTTGGTTTCGTTTCATCACTAGTTTTGAAAGATAAAGAGCAATAAGTGGGCCATATACTTTGGATTGCTATCTTACTGGTGAGTCCAGAGATATCTGGGGAAAAACAAAATGAATTCTGGATACAGATTATGAAAACAATCCACCATTCCCCTGCTGTGTTTTGGAGGGCTTATATAGGTGTGTTGTGTGCAAAGAACATACACAAAGCAAAATAAAGCCAAAGGGGAAACTCCCATGAATTTGAGTAGGCTTTAGATAGTACCTAATGACCACATCTTTTATGACCAGACCTATCATTTTAGCAGGCAAGAGTATATGCAATACAATCAATTGTTATGCTGCATATTGTTGGTAATAAAACCCTTGTGAAGAATCGCTTGGGGATTAGGAGGGCCCTGTGCCAGCAATATCACGGAGGGAGCAGCAGCACACCCTCCACTGTTGCTGGAACAACTGAAAGAGGAAGATCATCACCCCTGCACTGAGGATTCCTCAGAGCTGCACAGCTTTGGTGATTCCATGTGCAGTGTTTAAAAAATGCCAATCACTTACTTTAACTCTGCTCTGAAAGAAGCAGATTATATTAAAAGGAGAGCTAAACTGTGCTTGAACAGAAAATTTAAGCTTCAGACTGAATTCTGAAAAATTCTTTTTTTTTTTTTTTTTTTTTTTTTTTTTTCCTAGTGATACCAGAAATGCTCTCCGCCTGCCAGATTTACTGGGAAGCTTTTCAAGCAGCCATTTTTAATAGTGCTTTAAAAAAAGTAAAAATAAATCACAGCTTTTTAAACCACAAGGTCTTTCACAAGGTCTTTTAAATTGTATGCATCCATTTGTATTATCTAAACTGTTCTTTCTGATTGTGAGAATTTGTGTAAGGGCTGAGGTAGTTGTATGCTGTGGTTTAGATGGGAACTCTTTCTTTCTCCCTCTCTCTTTTGCAAAGATACTGAATTCAGGCAAAAATGATATTCAAAATGTAAAAATTGTTAATATCTTAATTAACAGAAGACAGTGATTTCCATGTGATTTCAGACTATTAGCCTACTATTGATTCTTTTTTTTTTTTTTTTTTCTGGAAAGAAAAATGGAGACATCAGGTGAGGAGGTGTACTTGAAAAATGGGCATTATTCTTTTCCCTGTTTCCTGGTACCATAGCGTGGGTAAAACCAGATGGGTTTAAAGTAAGTGGACCTGTTACCAATAACCTAAGATGCATCAGTAATTGCATTTTCAGTGATTCATCTGTATATCACACTGTGTTATTTTACACAAGGCAGCATCTGTTTCACATGTACACCATGATTATTCTTCTCTGATTGACATACACGTTCTCCTAATAAAGTCCCAGTTGCCCACTCGTATGGTGCTCCCTTCTTTCTTAATGCATTTATAAGACAAAAAATCCTTTAGAGCACTGTGCTGAAACTCACAAAAAGGCAAGCCATCTAAATTTGTCAGTAGGACAGCGTTGGTAGAATTATCAAGGCTCTGTACAGATCAAAATTTTATGAAGTTAGTGGTTCAAATGCTGGTTTGAACCAGACCAGTACAAGAAAATATTGGTGGAGCTACTTTGGGTTTACGCTAATGTATCACAACCCAAATTAAAATCTGGTTTATGCTGTGGAACTGGAACAACTTTATAAAGAAAATTACTGTATATTAGTATCTGATCAATTTTGTCCTATTTCTATCCCATGTTTATTCTGTTCTGTGTTCTCTGCTATGTTTTTCCTATTCCTGTGCATTACATGTGGAACTCCCTCAATATTTTGTGAATAACTGGAGGTGTAAATGTGCTCTGGGGGGACAGTGCCAGTTTGTGACAGAGACATGCTGAATGTTGCCGAATCCATAGAAAGTAACACTAATTCAGGAAGCCTCTGATCTCCGAATGGTTGGAAGCTGAAAAAGCACTTTGTGTGCTTCAAAGAACATCTGCTCTTGGCCGCTGCTGGAGACCGGGTTCTGGGCTAAATTGGGTTGACCCAGGACAGCTGTTCCTACGTTCTAGCAGTTTGGCAAATTGTCTTTTTCATTACCTGTTTCAGATTGGCTGACATGGCTTGTTTCCTCATCCCAGGAAGGCACTTACTTCAGCCTAGTTCAGGTCACAGTGACCAAAACTGCAGAATGTTTTTTGTTCGGCTGCATGTGAAATAAAAATTGCAGGTGTCCCTGCACGGTGCCAAGTCAGGCAGGTGCTGAGCAGGCCTGGAAGACGAAGCGTAAGGTGATCTCCCCAGGCCAGGGTGGCGAGCACAAGCAGTCTGAAGGAGCTCAACTCTCTGACACCAGCACTGCGTGCTCTCAGGGTTGCATTTGTGCGTCTGGTTGGGAGTATTGATGAGCCTGATAGTCCTGCCTCCTCAGATGGCCTACACTCCCTCTGAGACCCCACTCGTAATTTCCTGATAGACTAAGTGTCTCTGAGAGCCGGGAGGCTGAGAAGAAACATCTGGCAGAGGGCCTTGTGGAGTATGGGCTCTCTGAAACCGGGCCTATATTCACGGAAAAGTAGTAATTGAAAAATTCCATTTGAAATACGGGGTTGGTTGCTGTCTTTCAGCTTGCCACGCTCGTTAATCCATCTCTTCTGCTGGTCGTCTTGGTTCTTTCTCAAAACAGAGATGGGTGACCTGCTTCAGCGGTGGCAGATCTTGACCAGTCACCATCCTGTGCTCCCTCTACCTGACCTTTGTGGACGGATTTCAGCAATCACCCATTGGGGTGTGCTGATTTAAGACCAGTCAGGGCTTCGGCCTCCCTTGCTACAACACCTGGGGAAGTACGTGCTTGCACAAGTAAGACGAGAATGTCCCTTGATTCTGGTACAACGTGCTTGAAAATTGTTCTGCCAGAAAAGGAAATCTTTAAAATTTAAGGGCTAAAGAATGTTTCTGTGAATTTGACCATTTACCAAAAAAAGAGAGGGTGGGTCATTAAGAACAAAAATCCAGCTTAGGTAAGAATTTTTGTGAAAGAAGCACACAAGGCCAGTCCGGTCCTCTTGGTTAGTTGGGGTTTTGTTGTTTTTGGAGGTAGTACAACCTTTCTTAAAAATCTTACAGTCTAGACTGTTTTGTAGCATTTATCCAACAAGTAATGGCTTGGCTATTTGCTCTATTGTTAAGTGTTTCTGGTAAAGTACTTAGTGCAGATATTGCTGCCTAGGCAGACCCCAAGAGCTAGCATGGATGAAGACCATGTGGGACTTTGGAGGAGAAAAAATGTCTTGAAAAGACTCAAGTTTGTTGTCTCTGTCTTACAGCAATTGTATCATGAGCTGCAGATGACTCCTGGTTTTTAAGGCAGTTTCTTTACCAAATAAATAGACACATTCATAGATGTGCTGTTTAGAAAGAAGGTTTGTGAAATGTCTTAGCAACGTGTCCAGAGTAAAAAGAAGTATTACCAGAGAGTTAAGAGATTCATACGCATGTTCTTAGGCCCATATTCATTTCATTTATGCACCCTGAAGTAAGGAATAGGCTTGGCTTTAAATGAACAAAGGTAACGTCAGTTCTCCAGCCTGAGTGAGGAGACATCTTAAGTAAGGTTTGGTAAAAATGCAAAGGAAGAAAAATGCTGTTGTAGTCAGAAAGCACTGGCTGTTGCCATGGCCATCTCTGATCTATCTCAGCCAAGTATGCCTGTTTTTACTTTTTACCTGATGTTTTCAAAAGGCTGGAGTGATGTACGTTTCCTTTTGTTTTTTTTTTTTTTTTTCTTTTTCTTCTTTATTTTTGGTACCACTGTTTCAACATGCTTTAGCTCTCACAGGTGTCACTGTAGGCAGGAATTTGATCTTAAATATCAAAGGTTTGAACTTATTTCAGAAAAGTGTGAATAAATTCACATCTGTGGCTGGGAGAGGGCAGGAGGAACATAGGACAGGTTGAATGGGAGTTCAGAGACAGCAGAAAGGGAAACACAGTTTTCATTATGAAAATAATTTTGTATTCAACAGAGACCTATTAGACACCTACTGGGGGGAGGCCTGTTATACTTTACATGCTCTACCTTAACTTGTAAGTTGGGACCTGCTCTCACTCATTCAATTCACTGCTCCCAGATGTAAGAACTCACTGCAGTTCTGTCTCGATTCTTTCTAAGAGCATTTAATTGTCAGAAAATAGATACATAAGTTGTATCTGAATATTGTACTGATTCAAAGTGTTTTTTTCTCAGTAAGCTGATTAAAATGTACAATTCAAAGTGTGCTGAGCAGATCTGCAGATAATGGGTTATCTGGGCAGTAATAGGCTTCTGCCAGTGCCCAGGTGCATGTGTACAAATTGTTGAGTAGAAAAAAAATAAATTAATTTAATTATGGGAGTGTTTAAAATAGAATCTTTAAGATTACACCTGTGTGTTCTCCTAAATCCTTCTGAGGATGGGATCTTTTTAAGCTATAACTAGTTATTTTGTAAAGATTTGAAAGTAATCTAGCCTAGTGTGAAGAGGAAACTTTTTGTTGTATGAATGCCAGACTAATCCATTTTTCTGTGAGAATGGCTTTATTTAATTTTCTCAGTCTGTGAAGTTCTTAAGTTTTCTCCTGTGGCAGTCAAAGTAAAGAATGGACCCTAGGGAGTTGCAAGCTGAGACCAGGGTTCAGGAGAGTTTCTAAGCACATGCTTAACTCTGAGCAAGTGTTTAGCAGCTGATGAAGTCAATAGGATTTAAACAGTCACTTAGAGCCTTTTGCACTAGAAGGGAGTGGAACAGACGTGGAAGATCTAAAGTGCAGCGTAGGTTTCAGCACTGCAGGATTTCCTCCAACTAAATGCTTTATTTTGGTGTTTGGATTCAGCATGGTTTTGCAGGTTGTCATGCCAGTGGAAACCAGCAGCATCACGTTATTAGGAACAGAGCAAAAAGCCAGCCCTTGCTTTGTCTGGTAGGATGGGGTCCCACTAAGAGGAGAGGCAGGCTCTGGGACCAGCCCATCCCTCTGTGCTCCACCACCATGCAACAGCAGCAGTGGTCTGAACTGGGGACAGCAGGCTGAGGGGCACGGGGACGCCCATTTCCCATGTGAGAAACTGGTTCTGGGACTGTTATCTGCCCTCTTCTGCCTTTGGTTGCTGCTTATGATCAGCCTGGGGGGATTAGAAAGGGTTAGGGAGGGAAAGCAGCCTCAGAGGTCTGACAGCCTGGAAAAGGGATATGACACCATTTAGCCAGTGCTGGTGTTATATAAATGTATATATGCGATAAATAGTGCTTCATGACTATGAGAAATGGCTTCTAACATTTGCCAATAAATTTGCAATGTACTGGATTTATGAAAGGCCTTGACAAAATTCCTAAACAAAGCAAGTTTTCCTCTACTACTCTTGTAGTTATGATTAAGAGATTTGTATTTTTTGCCAGTGAAGTCTGTGGCTCTAGTATGTTTCTCAAGCTGAATGCGATCTAGTTTATTTAAGCAAGAAGGAGTTTAAGTGGAAATGAGCCACAGAAATGTGTGCCACTTGTCTAAAACAAACATGGCTTAGGCCTTTCCTTTTAAGTGACATCTATTATTGCATCTTTAAGTAGATCTTTGTTAGTAAGCATCCACAAGTGTGTTTGATCAGATGGAAAGATCCAAGGCTATATTTATATTCCTACACTGGAATGTTCTTTTTAAAGAAGGACCTGTACCTTTGCCAGCAGAAGTTAATTGGAAGTTTGCAACTGAACGGATGCAAGTCCCTTAAAATGTCCTTTCAGTGTTGTTCGTTTAAGTGACATGTTGTCTGTGCAGCCATTTTAGACATTGCATATGGATTTCTGAGGAACTTCAGACGTTTACCCCATTTATTTATTTATTTATTTATTTATTTATTTATTTATTTAGGACTAAGCAGGTAGCGTGGAAGATGAAAATAATTTTGAGAGCTGTTCTAGGCCAGAGATCAATAAGAGTGATACGCCTGTCTTTAGAGTATAACAGATTTGTTTGCAAGTTTGTTCTTGCTGCAACAAAAGTGACTATTTCTACAATATTTAAGGGATTCTCATTCATTTTCCTCCCTCTGAAAGATTCCAAAGTGACACTTACAGAAAAAAAATGATGCAAGAGCAAAACAAAATTATCCTCTTCTTGCTAGTATCTAGTCATAGAGAAAAAAGAGGAGCACTTGCAAGAGCTTAAAGTAGTATTTAGCAATTGTCCTATTTTTTGAAGTTGTGCTGTAAGTGTTGTGCATCGACAGAATTCCAGACCTACCTTTCACCCAGTGGTTATGAATGCAGGTGCAGTCGCACTTTGGCTTTCAGCCAGAGGTGGAAGCTTATTAAGGAGCATTGATTCCCTGGCTGAACATTAAATCTGTAGTTGCCGCACTGAAAATATTCTTCATTAACAGTGTAATTGAACATTCTTATTATTATTTGTCTGCTGACTTTAACTGAGTCTAGACTGTTTGCTTAATGTGCTGAATGTATGAAAAAGCCACACATGGAAGGTTCTCCGAGAGGCACCGAGTACAGCTTGGGCTCTGATGACGCCTGAGGCCACCGGTCTCTTCAGATGTCTGAAAGTGACTGAAAAAAATAATCAGTTTCTTCATGAAAAGTCCATTACTGTAATTTCTGATCACAAGGGCAATTGTAATCAGCACAACTGTTCTTCACAATTCTTGATCTGATTTTGTAAGATCGATTATAAATACATGGCTTTTCATATTATCCAGAAATAGATGCCAGAATAGACCATATCTGGAAGCTGAATAATTATAATACTGCCAAAACTTAAACCAAATTATCGAGTTTCATTTATTTTAAATTGTATTAAAAAGGAAAATACCTTTATAATTTACCTTATGTTATAGTCATCAGCATTGCTGTAAAAGAGAATCCCTGGCCATATTTTTAATCCACTATAGTTTCAATTTAATCTGCTTATATTTTTAAAATTAGTCTTTAAATAGGTATGTCTGCACATAGTTTTCTTGATGCATCTGCTAATGTAAGAGGCTTTTTCTCTGCCTCCATTACACCATTTCTTTTTCTTTTCATGTTTGAACTTTTCTCTTTTTGTCCAGTAGCCGTAGGCAGTCAGTATGATGTCTCCCAAGGGCTCACACCACGGGGAATCACTTATTGAAGACCGAGGTTTTACATATAGCCACAAGATCTGTGAGGCTTCACCCAGGTCTTTCCTCAAAGCTCCTTTCATAATCCTTCCTTATTAATGACAGCCGATGAGTACCTTTCTTCTGAAGACTTTCTGTGGAGACAGGGGTGTAACAGCCCAGACAGCAGCCTGATGATAAATCAATCCAAGCTTTTCTCTTGGGATGGACGAAACATGCTGCCTCTGGAGCACAACTGTTGTTCTGAGCTTTTGTCCTGTCAGTCACAAAGCGGCTGTTCATTAGCGTTCGAGGTGCCTCACCTTTGCTTCACTGTTAGTGCTGTCATGACTACCGATTTTATGTTTATGAACTGCTGCTGCCACCT